>NC_057809.1:4373083-4398380 GCF_018294505.1 Triticum aestivum | reverse complement strand
GCAACCGATGAGGTGTGGCGCTGTAACCGGCCAGAGGAGTTGCTTCAACCGGCGAGGGTTAGTGGTGGTTGGCGATGGTTGTGTCCTTCGTGATTTTTTTTGCTGCATCCATTTTTTTGCTGGAACCACTTTTAATTTTGCTGGAACCAGCTTTCGGTGTTGCTGCAAATTGAGAGGATGGAGGTGTCGTCGTCGTATGATTTTTGCTACATCAAATTTTTGCTGGAACCTCTTTTGATTTTTGCTGGATCCAGCATTTGACTTTTCTACATCCGACGAGGATGGCCCTGGGACGGCGGTGGACGGCATGATTTTTTGCTGGAAACCATTTCAATTTTTGCTGGAACCATGTCAAATCTTTGTTGGAACCATGTTCAGTTTTTGCTGGATCATAACATTGTTTATGGAAAACAATTTTCAATATTTGGTTGGAACCATATCATTTTTTTGCTGGAACCACATAATTTTTTGCCGGAACCATGTTTTTTTTGTTTCAAACTGGCGACACCTGCTCTTTGTGTTTTTTTTGCTGGAACCACCTCTTTGTTTTTGTTGGAACTGGCGTCGTAGGGTGCTCGGACCGGTGCACTCATGGTGGTGGATCGCGATGTCACACGGCGGTCAACTACTAGGACCTGCAGCAACGGTGAACTTGATGATGCTAGACTGCGACGGCGTTTTTGCTGGAACAAACCCGTCGATGATGAGGCGGCGAGCGGGACTCCGGCGGCTCTGCGGGCGGGGTCAGCGATGCGATGGATTTCTACGATCTGAGCCGCATCCTTTCCTTTATTTTCTTTTTTTATCTCGTGCGGGTTCAGATGAGGGATGTGATGGACAAAGATCTGACGGTTGGCAGCTAGCGGAGCGAATGCACGGGATGCGACCGGCCGAAATTTTCGGCCGGTGCGCCGGCACCTATCACTGGCTTATTGAAAATTCAGAACCAAGCTAGTCCAAGCTATATACTAGGAAATCGCACCGCAACAGGAATCCAAAGCTGAACCATGCAAACGATATCAGAAGGACGCACAGAAAATTACCAGCAAAACATCTGACAAATCAACAATGTTGAAATGATATGGTGGAGCACCAAGTTGTCGAGACATAAAGGAAAATGACTAACCACAAGGTGCTAGTACACTGACAAATCCAAGCATATTAACTGAAGCAACTCCACGAGACACTGGACGACAAGTCCACTTCACAAGCAACACCATCCAGGACGAAACAACCCACACATGCTACAAGAAGGATCAAGTTCAGAGTCGAGTCAGCAGATAGCGCTAGAATGGACGATATATGTCCTTATTTTCAGCTTCACCATCTCCACCAGCAATGCCTACAAGCAAAAAAGGTCCAATAAACCAATCCCGAGCCTGGATTGAAGCGTAAGAAAGCGAGAGGGAATAGCTCACAACACACACTGTATTGATCGTTGAGGTTACAAAGATACATATAGCCGGCAGCCCAACGTCTCCCGAGAAGAGTGGCACGCAGGCCAAGTCGTGGAGTGGGCTGGCCGATCCTAGAAACTAGGCAACAGTTACAACAATACACATCTCATACATGTACATGAAATAATACGTTAACATCCCCCCGCAGTCAAAACTCCACCTGGGTGGATGTTGAGACTGGAGCGAAAATCAGCAAACACAGCAGACGGGAGCCCCTTGGTGAATATGTCAGCAAACTGCGACCCGGATGGAACATGAAGGACGCGTGTGTCGCCCAAGGAAACATGGTCCCGTACAAAATGCAGGTCGATCTCCACATGCTTAGTGCGTTGGTGTTGCACAGGGTTGGAAGAGAGGTATGTGGCGCTGATATTATCACAATAGACAAGGGTGGCCCGGGTGGGAGGACGGTGCAGCTCATGAAGAAGTTGACGGAGCCAAGTCGTCTCAGCGACGCAGTTGGCTACAGCGCAGTATTCCGCTTCGGCGCTCGACCGCGAAACAGTGTGTTGGCGTTTAGATGACCAGGAGATGAGGTTGGGGCCAAGGAAGACACAAAACCCTGATGTAGACTTCCGAGTATCCGAGCAGCCGGCCCAATCGGCATCTAAATACGCAACGAGGTCGTGAGAGGGAGTGGTGTAGAACTGCAAGCCGTAGTGAGAGGTGCCCTTGACGTACCGAAGAATGCGTTTGACAAGGGTGAAGTGAGAGGTGCGGGGAGCGTGCATAAACAAGCAAGCTTGCTGCACGGCGTAAGAGATGTCTGGCCGTGTGAGGGTGAGGTACTGTAGGGCACCGGCAAGGCTGTGGTAGTGAGTTGCGTTGGGCAAAAGATCACCATCGGAAGCGGAAAGTTCGGAGGTGGTATCGATGGGCGTGGAGATGGGTTTGCATTGCAACAATGTTAGCTCGCTCAAGAATTTCCAAGGCATACTGCTGCTGGGAAAGGAACATGCTAGAAGAGTTGCGGGTGACATTCACACCAAGGAAGTGGTGGATATCCCCAAGGTCCGTCATGGCAAACTCAGACTTGAGGGAGGAGGTGATGGACTGTAAGGTGAGGGTGTTGTTGGCAGTAAGAATGATATCATCTACATATAACAAGAGGTAGGCAGGAGAGGAGCCATGGCAAAAGATGAAGAGGGAGGTGTCGCTTTTGGAGGCAACAAAACCCAAGGACTGAATGAATGTCTTGAACCGCAAAAACCAGGTGCGCGGGGCCTGTTTTAACCCATATAAAGATTTGTTAAGAAGACACACATGTTGAGGGTGGTGGGGATCGATGAAGCCAGCGGGTTGGGTGCAATAGACTGTTTCACCAAGGTCACCATGCAAAAAGGCGTTCTTGACATCCAGTTGGTGGATGGGCCACGAACGGGCAGTAGCCAGGCTGAGGACAACCCGAACGGTGGCCGGTTTGACAACCGGGCTGAAGGTCTCAGTGTAGTCGACGCCTTCTTGTTGTGTGAAGCCTCGGAGGACCCAACGAGCCTTGTAGCGAGCAAGCGAGCCGTCGGGATGAAGTTTATGCCGAAAAATCCACTTGCCGGTGACAACGTTTGTACCTGCAAGCCGTGGCACCAAACTCCACGTTTTGTTCTTAAGCAAAGCAGTGTATTCATCATGCATAGCATCGTACCAATGAGGATCCCTAAGGGCAGTTTTGTAGGAGGAAGGGAGAGGAGAGATGGTGGACGACGCTGTTAAGGTAAAAAGTCGCTTGGGTTGGGCAAATCCACGTTTAGCCTGAGTTTTCATGGGGTGTGAATTAAGGGGAGGAGGAACGGGAACGATGGGACGACGTGGCGGTGTAGGAGTGGTTGGTGCAGATGACGAGGTGGATTTGGTGGGGCTGGCAGGTGGAACAGACGCAGGATCCGCGGGCGATCCGAGGCTGGCGGGTGTGCACGTGCGGGCGGGAGACCCGAGGGGAGGGAAATCTGGTGGTGGGGAGTGGGGAGAGGGCGCGAGGCGCGGAACGGAGGGTGGGCCAGAGCCGGTTGGTGCGGAGGAGGCTGGGTGCGAGTCGTTGGTTGGTGGGACGGGAAGCGAGGCGGGTCGCTGGGGGATCGGAGGGGATAAGGTAGGTGGGGCGGTGATCCCGGGAAGGACATGGCTGGGCGGGAGGACAGGTGATGGATCGGGTGCGGGTGGGGCGGGAGAGGCCCCTGGTGGGGCTTGTGCGTAGGGAAATGTAGTTTCGTCAAAAATTACGTGATGAGAAACAATGACACGGCGAGAGCTAAGATCAAAACAGCGATAGCCTTTATGTTCCAGAGGATAGCCGAGAAATACACAACGCGTAGAGCGAGGGGCAAGTTTGTGGGGAGACGTGGCGTACAAGGTTGGGAAGCACAAGCACCCAAACACGCGGAGATGGTCGTATGTGGGTTGAACGCCGGTGAGGAAGAGGTATGGCGTGTGGGGTGCAGTTTTGGTCGTAGGGCGGCGATTGAGGAGGTAAGTGGCTGTGTGGAGGGCCTCGACCCAAAACGGGGGAGGAAGATGAGCGTGTTGGAGAAGTGTGCGAACGACGTTATTAGTTGTACGGATCATGTGCTCGGTTTTCCCATTTTGTGGAGAGGTGTGGGGGCAGGAGAGGCGGTAGACGATGCCGTTGTTGGAAAAGAATGTGCGTAGAGCGGTGGTGAGAAATTCACCACCATTGTCGCATTGCATGCAACGAATGATGGTGTGGAACTGAGTGTAGATGTACGAGAAGAAGCGCTGGAGAGTGGGCGAAGTCTCGGATTTGTGACGTAGGGGAAAGGACCAGGAGTAATGCGAGTAATCATCAAGAAGAATAAGGTA
Source organism: Triticum aestivum (assembly GCF_018294505.1). Lineage (NCBI taxonomy): Eukaryota > Viridiplantae > Streptophyta > Magnoliopsida > Poales > Poaceae > Triticum > Triticum aestivum. The sequence goes on along the minus strand of NC_057809.1, from coordinate 4,394,109 downwards.
ATACTTATAGCCAGGGAAACTCACAACCGGAGAGGTCCAAAGATCACTATGTATAAGATCAAAAGGGGCACCAGTACAATTATTTGAAGAGGAAAAAGGTAAGCGAGGTTGCCGCCCTAACTGGCTTGCGGTACATGGAGAGCCCGCAGGTTATTACAATCTGGAATACAAGTGCTAGACAAAGAAGCTAAAGAGGCTTTGCCAGGATGGCCCAGCCGCTGGTGCCACAAGTCGCCCGAAGTGAAGAGAGCAGCTCCACCGCTCGACGTCGAGCCGTAAAACGGGTAGAGGGGTCCGGGACTACTGGACGTCATGAGAGTTGTCCTGCTAGGAAGTGCCTTCACAGAGAAACCAGAGGGATTAAATTCAACGGCGACAAGGTTGTCACGAGATAATTTGCGAACGGAAATAAGGTCTTGGACAATATCGGGGCAGACAACAACATCATTTAGAGAGAGATTGGTAGGGTGAAGAGTAGTGGAGCCAGTGCCGATAATAGGAAGACGATCCCCATTGCCAACAATGATGCTAGAAGAAACATGCTTTGGAAAAGAACAAAACGAGGAGAGGGTACCTGGATTGCCGGTGACATGTGTGGCCGCACCGGAGTCGAGGATCCAGTCGGTGCCGACGGCCGGATTGTACTGCTGGTTGTAGGCCTGATGAAGGAGTGCAGACTGATCCCAAGAAGGAGCGCCGTACGGAGTAGCAGTGGGTGGCGGAGGCGCGTACGAGGAGGAGCCGGGCAGCATCATGGTATACGCTTGGGAATGAACGCCAGGGCGGGGCTCGAGAACGCCCGCAGCGTTGGGCGGAGTCCAGGCGGGGAGCGGACCGGGGAGGGCCATGCCGTAAGGGGCGAAGTAGCCCATCCACGGCGACGGCGGCGGCGCTCCGCGGCCACCAGAGAGAAAGAGCGCCCGCGTCCGCGGTTGCCACCACGACCGCGATCACGACCATGGTCACCACCACCACCGCGATCGCCAGGGCCGCGGGCACCACCAGAGCCATGACCACCGCGATCACCAGGAGGAGCACGATCACCGCGATCCGATCGGTCCCCGCGGTCGCCACGATCACCACGATCAGGAGCCGGACCGCCGGAGACGGTGAGTGCTGCAGAGGCCGCCTCGGCTGCCCGGAGGTTGAGGTTGTACTCGGCCAGATCCAGCCGAGAGCGAACGACGACGAAGGGAGGGAGCGGGTTGGTGTCGCCGAGGATGGTGCGGATGGTGTCGAGGCGGGCGTCGAGGCCGTGAAGCAGCTGCATCGTCAGGTCGTGGTCGGTGACAGGATTGCCCGTGTCGGCGAGCCCGTCTGCAAGGACCTTGAGACGCCGGGCGTAGTCGGAGATGGTGAGGTCGCCCTGCTTGAGGTTGCGGAACTGCCGCGTGAGGTGGAGGTAGTGCGCGCCCTGATTGGCCTGGAAATAGTCGCGGATGCGAGACCAGGCGATGTAGGCGTCATGCGTGCCCCCCATGATGAGCTCAAGAATGGAATCAGCGAGGGTGAAGAGAATCCAGAGAACGAGACGTTGGTCCACGGCGAGCCAGTCGGCATCGGGGTTGGCTGGTGGAGGGCGCTGCACGTGATCGAAGACGCGGTGTTGCTGGAGGACACAGGTGAAGAACATGCGCCACTTAAGATAATTGTTCTCAGATGGGTCAAGTTTGAACTTGATGTGGTTGGAGATGTGATCCTGATGGAAGTTGAGAAGGGTGTGGTTGAGGGGTGGCGGAGCAGAAGGAGTGACCATGGTGGAGAGGGCAGAAGAAGTGGCAGGGATGGGGAAGGTCCCGGGAGGAAGAGAGGCGGCGGCAGCGGCGGCGGTGGCGGCGGCGGCGGCAGGGGAGTGTTGCTCGCCAAAGATGTCCTCGAAAGCCATGGAGTCTGATACCAAGAAAGCGAGAGGGAATAGCTCACAACACACACTGTATTGATCGTTGAGGTTACAAAGATACATATAGCCAGCAGCCCAACGTCTCCCGAGACTAGTGGCATGCAGGCCAAGTCGTGGAGTGGGCTGGCCTATCCTAGAAACTAGGCAACAGTTACAACAATACACATCTCATACATGTACATGAAATAATACGTTAACAGCGTACCCCTTGGCGTTGGCGGCTGCCTTAGCGACTCCAAGGTGGCTGGATTGCTCGCCTCCTGCAGGCGCCACCGCAGGTCTACCCTTCTGACATGGCCTTAGGCCATGGAGGCGTGATGGATCCCTGTCCTTGCCGACGAGAGGGCTCCAGCTCTGCTTTTGGGTGTCTTTTTGTGTCTGTTTAGGGTTTGTGTTCTGCTCAAGAAGTTGTGGCGGCGGCGGTTTCCTGAAGGTAGAATGATGTTTTCCCCGCCTAGCCCCTGTCCCGATGGTGCATCTAGCCTCGCTGGAGGGCGTGTGGAGGTGTTTCTCCAGTAGATCTCACGGGATTCGATCGCCGTTTGACTTTGGTGGATACGCTTGGATCCAGTCTTCGTACTACCTTGACAATTGATGAAAATATCAAAAGTTTTCTCGAAAAAAATGTCCAATAAACCAGTGGAAAAGATTAAGATGTAATGTAATTTGAGGGGCAAAATGATAATATTCTGTAGCAACAACTGAAATGTGTAAAAGAAGCCACATTTGTCCCCAAGTGCAAGGAAGAAGGATAATAATCATTACCAAGTAATGAAGGAGATTTTATGGCAATTTCAATGTTCGAAGGAAATGTATTAATCAAAATCTATTGACAAATTTCTCGTCAATCTTTAAGCAGACACTATGGATATTAATAGTGCTACAGAAAACAAGGCCAAATCTGAAAAACCAAAAAAACAAATAAAACACAAAAACACGTATAGAAAAAATAAACAAAGCAAAATCCAGCGAGAGAGCCCAACACACGACTCATGGCCGCGGTTGGACGCAACGCTTGGCGAGCTCTGAGCTTATAAAAGTGACCCTTGCTGGGCTCCTGCAAGGGATAACCTTTAGTTAATTGTTCTCGAAGAAAAATGTAATATTCATTTGCCGCTTGTTGCGGCAAATTGCCATTGCATCGTACAGGGGAACGGAGCAAGTAAATTTAACTGTCCGGCATGTTTAGCTAAGCTCTCCCCTTCTCCCAATTTTGAAAGTACAGGTTCGCTTTTCTTCTTTTTCGGTTTCCTCATTTGTTTTGATCTTTTTTTTCTTTTTTTTTCCTTTTTTTCTGTTTAAAAACCTAATAAAATGTGCCTATTTTCAAAACTGTTTGCCTTTTTAAAATATTTCTGTTTTTTTAAATGATTCTTTTAAAATGTTAATGAATTTGAAAAAAGTTTGTGTTTCAAAAATATTTATATTTAAAAAATTGTACACAATTTCAATAATATTTGTATTACCAGGAATGTTTTAGGTTCTAAAATGTTCAAAATTTCAAAAAAATGTTTGAGTTTTCTACAAAATGTTCGTGTTTTAGAAACAACCTATCTCTCAAATTGGCCAAGCACAGGATCCCGGAAGGAGGAGTGGAGCGGCCGCCAGCTTCTTGGGAAGGGCCTGCATAATGGCCTGTCAGGGACCATCGTCTCCTATCCAAAACATTAACGTGTGCATCAAGGGCGCTAGCTCGCGATGTCCACGTCGGACTAGCGCTTTGTTGAAAAGAAAGAGAGAAAGAGATTGGCCAGCACCCGGTCCCCACAGGCAAGCCTTCTCTCCCTCCTCTCCCGTGAGCCCTCTCTCCCTCTGCGACTCCTCGCCGCCGCCACTCACGCCGGCCGATTCCGGCGAGTCCCGACGGCGGGTGGCAGACTAACGACCTCCCCTCACTCTGCTCCTTCCTCCCATCCCTCCAGATCCGGCCACCCGCGCTCGCTGCCGACCCTCAGCCATGGGCCCATGGCTAGGGTTTCGGGCGCGGTGTCCTCTTCGTCGCCGGCGAGGTTCTAGCGGCCTGCGGTGGCTCGTCCCACTCGCTGGCTTCATCGCAAAGGATCGCCTTGAGCCCCTTCTCTGCCCACGCACGCGACCCCTCTCCTCTCGCAAAAATCTTTCTCCTTTCCTTCCTTGGATGGATTTCTAGGGTTGCCGCCTCCGCCGCCTCGCCTTCTTCCCCATCTACCTCACCTCCCTATTGCAAGCCGTCGCTGCTTGACCTCCTCCCCTAGCCCTGGTCGACTTCTTGCCCCCTCCAGCCCATCTGCACCGGTGGACAAGGAGGCACGACAGCCGCGGCACCAGGAGGTCGGCGGCAAGGGTGTAGCCGGCGAAAAGAGGAACAAGATCGGGTCGATGGGCTGCTGAGGGAGGTGCAAGAGCTCGCTGTGCGCTGCGAGGAGGAAGTCGGCGTCCTCTTCGACAGCTATCACTGGCTTATTGAAAATTCAGAACCAAGCTAGTCCAAGCTATATACTAGGAAATCGCACCGCAACAGGAATCCAAAGCTGAACCATGCAAACGATATCAGAAGGACGCACAGAAAATTACCAGCAAAACATCTGACAAATCAACAATGTTGAAATGATATGGTGGAGCACCAAGTTGTCGAGACATAAAGGAAAATGACTAACCACAAGGTGCTAGTACACTGACAAATCCAAGCATATTAACTGAAGCAACTCCACGAGACACTGGACGACAAGTCCACTTCACAAGCAACACCATCCAGGACGAAACAACCCACACATCCTACAAGAAGGATCAAGTTCAGAGTCGACTCAGCAGATAGCGCTAGAATGGACGATATATGTCCTTATTTTCAGCTTCACCATCTCCACCAGCAATGCCTACAAGCAAAAAAGGTCCAATAAACCAATCCCGAGCCTGGATTGAAGCGTAAGAAAGCGAGAGGGAATAGCTCACAACACACACTGTATTGATCGTTGAGGTTACAAAGATACATATAGCCGGCAGCCCAACGTCTCCCGAGAAGAGTGGCACGCAGGCCAAGTCGTGGAGTGGGCTGGCCGATCCTAGAAACTAGGCAACAGTTACAACAATACACATCTCATACATGTACATGAAATAATACGTTAACATCCCCCCGCAGTCAAAACTCCACCTGGGTGGATGTTGAGACTGGAGCGAAAATCAGCAAACACAGCAGATGGGAGCCCCTTGGTGAATATGTCAGCAAACTGCGACCTGGATGGAACATGAAGGACGCATGTGTCGCCCAAGGAAACATGGTCCCGTACAAAATGCAGGTCGATCTCCACATGCTTAGTGCGTTGGTGTTGCACAGGGTTGGAAGAGAGGTATGTGGCGTTGATATTATCACAATAGACAAGGGTGGCCCGGGTGGGAGGACGGTGCAGGTCATGAAGAAGTTGACGGAGCCAAGTCGTCTCAGCGACGCAGTTGGCTACAGCGCGGTATTCCGCTTCGGCGCTCGACCGCGAAACAGTGTGTTGGCGTTTAGATGACCAGGAGATGAGGTTGGGGCCAAGGAAGACACAAAACCCTGATGTAGACTTCCGAGTATCCGAGCAGCCGGCCCAATCGGCATCTAAATACGCAACGAGGTCGTGAGAGGGAGTGGTGTAGAACTGCAAGCCGTAGTGAGAGGTGCCCTTGGCGTACCGAAGAATGCGTTTGACAAGGGTGAAGTGAGAGGTGCGGGGAGCGTGCATAAACAAGCAAGCTTGCTGCACGGCGTAAGAGATGTCTGGCCGTGTGAGGGTGAGGTACTGTAGGGCACCGGCGAGGCTGTGGTAGTGAGTTGCGTTGGGCAAAAGATCACCATCGGAAGCGGAAAGTTCGGAGGTGGTATCGATGGGCGTGGAGATGGGTTTGCATTGCAACAATGTTAGCTCGCTCAAGAATTTCCAAGGCATACTGCTGCTGGGAAAGGAACAGGCTAGAAGAGTTGCGGGTGACATTCACACCAAGGAAGTGGTGGATATCCCCAAGGTCCGTCATGGCAAACTCAGACTTGAGGGAGGAGGTGATGGACTGTAAGGTGAGGGTGTTGTTGGCAGTAAGAATGATATCATCTACATATAACAAGAGGTAGGCAGGAGAGGAGCCATGGCAAAAGATGAAGAGGGAGGTGTCGCTTTTGGAGGCAACAAAACCCAAGGACTGAATGAATGTCTTGAACCGCAAAAACCAGGTGCGCGGGGCCTGTTTTAACCCATATAAAGATTTGTTAAGAAGACACACATGTTGAGGGTGGTGGGGATCGATGAAGCCAGCGGGTTGGGTGCAATAGACTGTTTCACCAAGGTCACCATGCAAAAAGGCGTTCTTGACATCCAGTTGGTGGATGGGCCACGAACGGGCAGTAGCCAGGCTGAGGACAACCCGAACGGTGGCCGGTTTGACAACCGGGCTGAAGGTCTCAGTGTAGTCGACGCCTTCTTGTTGTGTGAAGCCTCGGAGGACCCAACGAGCCTTGTAGCGAGCAAGCGAGCCGTCGGGATGAAGTTTATGCCAAAAAATCCACTTGCCGGTGACAACGTTTGTACCTGCAAGCCGTGGCACCAAACTCCACGTTTTGTTCTTAAGCAAAGCAGTGTATTCATCATGCATAGCATCGTACCAATGAGGATCCCTAAGGGCAGTTTTGTAGGAGGAAGGGAGAGGAGAGATGGTGGACGACGCTGTTAAGGTAAAAAGTCGCTTGGGTTGGGCAAATCCACGTTTAGCCTGAGTTTTCATGGGGTGTGAATTAAGGGGAGGAGGAACGGGAACGATGGGACGACGTGGCGGTGTAGGAGTGGTTGGTGCAGAGGACGAGGTGGATTTGGTGGGGCTGGCAGGTGGAACAGACGCAGGATCCGCGGGCGATCCGAGGCTGGCGGGTGTGCACGTGCGGGCGGGAGACCCGAGGGGAGGGGAATCTGGTGGTGGGGAGTGGGGAGAGGGCGCGAGGCGCGGAACGGAGGGTGGGCCAGAGCCGGTTGGTGCGGAGGAGGCTGGGTGCGAGTCGTTGGTTGGTGGGACGGGAAGCGAGGCGGGTCGCTGGGGGATCAGAGGGGATAAGGTAGGTGGGGCGGTGATCCCGGGAAGGATACGGCTGGGCGGGAGGACAGGTGATGGATCGGGTGCGGGTGGGGCGGGAGAGGCCCCTGGTGGGGCTTGTGCGTAGGGAAATGTAGTTTCGTCAAAAATTACGTGATGAGAAACAATGACACGGCGAGAGCTAAGATCGAAACAGCGATAGCCTTTATGTTCCAGAGGATAGCCGAGAAATACACAACGCGTAGAGCGAGGGGCAAGTTTGTGGGGAGACGTGGCGTACAAGGTTGGGAAGCACAAGCACCCAAACACGCGGAGATGGTCGTACGTGGGTTGAACGCCGGTGAGGAAGAGGTATGGCGTGTGGGGTGCAGTTTTGGTCGTAGGGCGGCGATTGAGGAGGTAAGTGGCTGTGTGGAGGGCCTCGACCCAAAACGGGGGAGGAAGATGAGCGTGTTGGAGAAGTGTGCGAACGACGTCATTAGTTGTACGGATCATGTGCTCGGTTTTCCCATTTTTGTGGAGAGGTGTGGGGGCAGGAGAGGCGGTAGACGATGCCGTTGTTGGAAAAGAATGTGCGTAGAGCGGTGGTGAGAAATTCACCACCATTGTCGCATTGCATGCAACGAATGATGGTGTGGAACTGAGTGTAGATGTACGAGAAGAAGCGCTGGAGAGTGGGCGAAGTCTCGGATTTGTGACGTAGGGGAAAGGACCAGGAGTAATGCGAGTAATCATCAAGAAGAATAAGGTAATACTTATAGCCAGGGAAACTCACAACCGGAGAGGTCCAAAGATCACTATGTATAAGATCAAAAGGGGCACCAGTACAATTATTTGAAGAGGAAAAAGGTAAGCGAGGTTGCCGCCCTAACTGGCTTGCGGTACATGGAGAGCCCGCAGGTTATTACAATCTGGAATACAAGTGCTAGACAAAGAAGCTAAAGAGGCTTTGCCAGGATGGCCCAGCCGCTGGTGCCACAAGTCGCCCGAAGTGAAGAGAGCAGCTCCACCGCTCGACGTCGAGCCGTAAAACGGGTAGAGGGGTCCGGGACTACTGGACGTCATGAGAGTTGCCCTGCTAGGAAGTGCCTTCACAGAGAAACCAGAGGGATTAAATTCAACGGCGACAAGGTTGTCACGAGATAATTTGCGAACGGAAATAAGGTCTTGGACAATATTGGGGCAGACAACAACATCATTTAGAGAGAGATTGGTAGGGTGAAGAGTAGTGGAGCCAGTGCCGATAATAGGAAGACGATCCCCATTGCCAACAATGATGCTAGAAGAAACATGCTTTGGAAAAGAACAAAACGAGGAGAGGGTACCTGGATTGCCGGTAACATGTGTGGCCGCACCGGAGTCGAGGATCCAGTCGGTGCCGACGGCCGGATTGTACTGCTGGTTGTAGGCCTGATGAAGGAGTGCAGACTGATCCCAAGAAGGAGCGCCGTACGGAGTAGCAGTGGGTGGCGGAGGCGCGTACGAGGAGGAGCCGGGCAGCATCATGGTATACGCTTGGGAATGAACGCCAGGGCGGGGCCCGAGAACGCCCGCAGCGTTGGGCGGAGTCCAGGCGGGGAGCGGACCGGGGAGGGCCATGCCGTAAGGGGCGAAGTAGCCCATCCACGGCGACGGCGGCGGCGCTCCGCGGCCACCAGAGAGAAAGAGCGCCCGCGTCCGCGGTTGCCACCACGACCGCGATCACGACCATGGTCACCACCACCACCGCGATCGCCAGGGCCGCGGGCACCACCAGAGCCATGACCACCGCGATCACCAGGAGGAGCACGATCACCGCGATCCGATCGGTCCCCGCGGTCGCCACGATCACCACGATCAGGAGCCGGACCGCCGGAGACGGTGAGTGTTGCAGAGGCCGCCTCGGCTGCCCGGAGGTTGAGGTTGTACTCGGCCAGATCCAGCCGAGAGCGAACGACGGCGAAGGGAGGGAGCGGGTTGGTGTCGCCGAGGATGGTGCGGATGGTGTCGAGGCGGGCGTCGAGGCCGTGAAGCAGCTGCATCGTCAGGTCGTGGTCGGTGACAGGATTGCCCGTGTCGGCGAGCCCGTCTGCAAGGACCTTGAGACGCCGGGCGTAGTCGGAGATGGTGAGGTCGCCCTGCTTGAGGTTGCGGAACTGCCGCGTGAGGTGGAGGTAGTGCGCGCCCTGATTGGCCTGGAAATAGTCGCGGATGCGAGACCAGGCGATGTAGGCGTCATGCGTGCCCCCCATGATGAGCTCAAGAATGGAATCAGCGAGGGTGAAGAGAATCCAGAGAACGAGCCGTTGGTCCACGGCGAGCCAGTCGGCATCGGGGTTGGCTGGTGGAGGGCGCTGCACGTGATCGAAGACGCGGTGTTGCTGGAGGACACAGGTGAAGAACATGCGCCACTTAAGATAATTGTTCTCAGATGGGTCAAGTTTGAACTTGATGTGGTTGGAGATGTGATCCTGATGGAAGTTGAGAAGGGTGTGGTTGAGGGGTGGCGGAGCAGAAGGAGTGACCATGGTGGAGAGGGCAGAAGAAGTGGCAGGGATGGGGAAGGTCCCGGGAGGAAGAGAGGCGGCGGCGGCGGCGGCGGCGGCAGCGGCGGCGTCAGCGGCGGCGGCGGCGGCGGCTGCGGCAGGGGAGTGTTGCTCGCCGAAGATGTCCTCGAAAGCCATGGAGTCTGATACCAAGAAAGCGAGAGGGAATAGCTCACAACACACACTGTATTGATCGTTGAGGTTACAAAGATACATATAGCCGGCAGCCCAACGTCTCCCGAGAAGAGTGGCACGCAGGCCAAGTCGTGGAGTGGGCTGGCCGATGCTAGAAACTAGGCAACAGTTACAACAATACACATCTCATACATGTACATGAAATAATACGTTAACAGCGTACCCCTTGGCGTTGGCGGCTGCCTTAGCGACTCCAAGGTGGTTGGATTGCTCGCCTCCTGCAGGCGCCACCGCAGGTCTACCCTTCTGACATGGCCTTAGGCCATGGAGGCGTGATGGATCCCTGTCCTTGCCAGCGAGAGGGCTCCAGCTCTGCTTTTGGGTGTCTTTTTGTGTCTGTTTAGGGTTTGTGTTCTGCTCAAGAAGTTGTGACGGTGGCGGCTTCCTGAAGGTAGAATGATGTTTTCCCCGCCTAGCCCCTGTCCCGATGGTGCATCTAGCCTCGCTGGAGGGCGTGTGGAGGTGTTTCTCCAGTAGATCTCACGGGATTCGATCGCCGTTTGACTTTGGTGGATACGCTTGGATCCAGTCTTCGTACTACCTTGACAATTGATGAAAATATCAAAAGTTTTCTCGAAAAAAATGTCCAATAAACCAGTGGAAAAGATTAAGATGTAATGTAATTTGAGGGGCAAAATGATAATATTCTGAAGCAACAACTGAAATGTGTTAAAGAAGCCACATTTGTCCCCAAGTGCAAGGAAGAAGGATAATAATCATTACCAAGTAATGAAGGAGATTTTATGGCAATTTCAATGTTCGAAGGAAATGCATTAATCAAAATCTATTGACAAATTTCTCGTCAATCTTTAAGCAGACACTATGGATATTAATAGTGCTACAGAAAACAAGGCAAAATCTGAAAAACCAAAAAAACAAATAAAACACAAAAACACGTATAGAAAAAATAAACAAAGCAAAATCCAGCGAGAGAGCCCAACACACGACTCATGGCCGCGGTTGGACGCAACGCTTGGCGAGCTCTGAGCTTATAAAAGTGACCCTTGCTGGGCTCCTGCAAGGGATAACCTTTAGTTAATTGTTTTCGAAGAAAAATGTAATATTCATTTGCCGCTTGTTGCGGCAAATTGCCATTGCATCGTACAGGGGAACGGAGCAAGTAAATTTAACTGTCCGGCATGTTTAGCTAAGCTCTCCCCTTCTCCCAATTTTGAAAGTACAGGTTCGCTTTTCTTCTTTTTCGGTTTCCTCTTTTGTTTTGATCTATTTTTTCTTTTTTTCCTTTTTTCTCTGTTTAAAAACCTAAAAAATGTGCCTATTTTCAAAACTGTTTGCCTTTTTAAAATATTTCTGTTTTTTTAAAAATGATTCTTTTAAAATGTTAATGAATTTGAAAAAAGTTTGTGTTTCAAAAATATTTATATTTAAAAAATTGTACACAATTTCAATAATGTTTGTATTACCAGGAATGTTTTAGGTTCTAAAATGTTCAAAATTTCAAAAAAATGTTTGAGTTTTCTACAAAATGTTCGTGTTTTAGAAACAACCTATCTCTCAAATTGGCCAAGCACAGGATCCCGGAAGGAGGAGTGGAGCGGCCGCCAGCTTCTTGGGAAGGGCCTGCATAATGGCCTGTCAGGGACCATCGTCTCCTATCCAAAACATTAACGTGTGCATCAAGGGCGCTAGCTCGCGATGTCCACGTCGGACTAGCGCTTCGTTGAAAAGAAAGAGAGAAAGAGATTGGCCAGCACCCGGTCCCCACAGGCAAGCCTTCTCTCCCTCCTCTCCCGTGAGCCCTCTCTCTCTCTCTCTGCGACTCCTCGCCGCCGCCACTCACGCCGGCCGATTCCGGCGAGTCCCGACGGCGGGTGGCAGACTAACGACCTCCCCTCGCTCTGCTCCTTCCTCCCATCCCTCCAGATCCGGCCTCCCGCGCTCGCTGCCGACCCTCAGCCATGGGCCCATGGCTAGGGTTTCGGGCGCGGTGTCCTCTTCGTCGCCGGCGAGGTTCTAGCGGCCTGCGGTGGCTCGTCCCGCTCGCTGGCTTCATCGCAAAGGATCGCCTTGAGCCCCTTCTCTGCCCACGCACGCGACCCCTCTCCTCTCGCAAAAATCTTTCTCCTTTCCTTCCTTGGATGGATTTCTAGGGTTGCCGCCTCCGCCGCCTCGCCTTCTTCCCCATCTACCTCACCTCGCTATTGCAAACCGTCGCTGCTTGACCTCCTCCCCTAGCCCTGGTCGACTTCTTGCCCCCTCCAGCCCATCTGCACCGGTGGACAAGGAGGCACGACAGCCGCGGCACCAGGAGGTCGGCGGCAAGGGTGTAGCCGGCGAAAAGAGGAACAAGATCGGGTCGATGGGCTGCTGAGGGAGGCGCAAGAGCTCGCTGTGCGCTGCGAGGAGGAAGTCGGCGTCCTCTTCGACAGCGCCGGCAGGCAGCTGGACTACTACAGCCCCCGCACAAGGTCCGTCTGTTCCGTCGTCGATCTTTTTCTCCCAATCTCGATTCATTGCAGTTGCACACTGACACTGATTATCTTTCATGCCCATTTGTGATTTGATCCTACAGTGCCCTTGTTTAACTTTATACTCCTGTGTAAATGTGTGTGGTCACTCGTTCTGGGCAAGCGAAATTTTGCACTATGTTTTGATGAACTTGCCAATTACTGAATCTACATTCCTTGCAGGTGTCAACCGTTCTTGCCGTGCACAATTGATTTGTGTGAAATAGAAGATGAGAATGAACTTTGGCATGCCATGGTAGCTATTGGGTTGTTCTCATCGTGTTTCATGCTCAAGTTAGTCAGACGATACGGGTTTTTAATTCAGGTCTGATGTCAATCGTGTGGCCTATTCAGATTAGGATTCATGGTCAGATTCAGATCTTACTATACCCACGTCAGTATAAACGCCCAAAATTTACACCCGTGATGGTTCTTATGCAATCACACACAGCCTTTAAAGGTAGTTTTGATCTGTTGAAGCAGAACGCAACCAAGGTCAAGATACCTTTTTATGGAAGGGACCTTACATTAACAGATTTACTCATGCATTAAAAGATTCTCCCTAAGATCTGCGCTAAATAAAATCGTCGCCTTTGCAGCTACATGGAATCAGATACCGTGAAGAAGATTTCTGTTGAGGGCCTGGAAAGGTTCAGGGAAGTGAAATATTATCTCATTCTCATCATTGTCGACATGAGTGGGCGCCATAAGCAAGAGGCTGCGCTTTTCGAGGAAATGTGTCAAGTTTCTGAAGCAACAATATGTAAACTATCATAGTCTTGCACTATTATTGTTATATTCTCTTTTATTGAGATTTTCACTGACATTTTATGGTTTTTCCACAGTAACGAGATCTGGTGATATTTGTGATTGGTAGCATTCGTCTGGCTGCTTTTGATTAGGCACAAGCATTCAAACAAAGTGCTTCAGTTGGTGCTGTGATTGTCCTGAAATTGTATGGTCATGCGAAGGGAGGCGGTGCACTGAGCGAGTTAGTATTACTCTTTACTTTCTTTATCCTCCTATATCTTCAGGGAACTGCTAATCACAAGGATTTAATTGGAACCTATATCCTGTATTTAATTAGCTCATGTTTTTTTAACTCCTCCATGTGCATATGGTACACATGAACCTATCCCTGCAGCTTATGATAGGAGCAGGCCCTTAAATTTAGAAGTATCATGACAACACTTTGAGGTAGAACAAAGATGTTGGAAGTGAGGTGTTACAAATTCTTGTTTTGACTCTCTTTTGCTTTAGTGCATGAAAAAATTGGGAAGCTATTTGCTGTTTAAAGCTTATAAGAAGTTGCAGCCCTTTTAAATTATATTTATTGGTTTTATTTACTACAAACATCGTGTACATGCTGCTTCAAGTTATTTAGCCATCTCTGTCTTGAGCTGGATCTGATCATACATGCTTGTTTTTTCGACGGTGAGTCTATCATGTTGGGTTAGGCTAGGGTCATGTTGCACCGGTGCCGATTGCCCTGTGCAACTAGCGATGAAATTATAAAATAATGTTAAGTATCAACTAAGGAGCGTCGACAAAGGTTCGTTTTGTTTAGCTCCAAGAAAGAGATGTTAAAGAATAATTAAGTTCTCATCTTCGGCAGAAAACTACAAGATGGTACAAAAAGATGGGTAGGATATGAGCTCGTTGGTTCATTAATTTTGTCCCTCATGTGGATAATTCAGCATCTACACAATCTTTTAAGGAAAGGGCCCTCTGTATCTCTCATAGGGCTGCACATGTGAACTATGCAAGATGTGTTGGACCATACTTTGTCAAATGGGAATAATTTTGATTTCAATGTATATCAACTACAGCCTCTAAAGAAGCTTAAGTGGTATGATTTCTTTTTTGCTGAAATTCTTCCAGAAGGGTTGTTAGGAAATTTAGTGAGCTTGCTTTTGTGCTCAAGTCTATGCAACTAGGAAACAATAGTGTACGCAAAAATTTGTATTCACCGCAGACAATGTACATCTTGTAGATTTGTAGAACGGTATCTTGAATTCTTTGAGTACAGGTTCAGAAAGACAATGGTGCATAGTTTTAACATATATTCTGTCTTTAGTGCACATAATAAAATAAGAATAAGATTATCCATCATATTTATTTTTGACACTGCCATGCTTGAGGTTATCCATCATTGGTGAATAATTTCCACTTTGAGCTCACAAGTAGTTATTTCTGTAAACCATTGTTCTTGTTCTTTTTCTTTTGTTTAGCCCTTTGATGAACTGGCATAAGTTTCGTTGGCAACCTTCCCCTACACCACAACCTATGTTCCATGAGCAAGTTTATTTATACTGCCCAAAATTTACTAATATGGGTTAAATAATGCATTTGCAACTTACAGTATTTGTTCTGTTTATTGTGCTATTAACACAGCACCTTACAAAAGTTGTGTCTTTGAAATAATGGTCAAACTGCTCTCTGCAGTCCTATCATTAATTCTGATTTTGAAGCAAAACTATCAGTATCTAATTCTAACAGTATGATAGCACCCTGGTTATATTTGTAGGTTTTTAGTCTGGGCACATATATAAGTCATATTTTTCATCAATTAAATAGCTTATAATATGTAACTACAAAAGACGAGTAAAACCTGTTCACTGGAACCATAGAAAAGCTATTCCTTTTAGGTTTGGTGAGCACAAAACATATACATAAAGATTTTGAATCTGCATTTATTTAACTCTCTACATGCCTACTGTATCCGAATTTATTGTTCCGTACTGGAAGTTCTTGAAGAGCTTGAATCGTCCACTTTGTATTGGAATGAGATTTAAGATTCAGTACAGGAGTCAGGATGTTAATGAAAGGAATGTCCCATTCTACTCAACTGAAATTTTGTTTTGTACAATATCTACTGAGTTTACTTCCTGTTTTGTAGGCGATCTAGAATGATTATAGGTATTAATGAAGTAGACCCCATTAGGTGGACTGGTTCAAAATGGAAAAGCCTGCTGGTAGGTATTTCGACCGTTTGTATTAAGCGTTTATGTTCTTGGCAATTCAGAAAACTATTATCTTCGGATTTCCATGCAGTATTCTAGAAACCTGTATTTTTCTTTCGGACCTTTTATGTTGTCTGACCATGAATTTGGCTTAAAACGCTCCTGGTGAGGCTTGAAAGTGATCAGTGTGCCAAGGCCCACCGTCACATTCAGGTTCATTCACCCTGAAATTTATTTATAGAAACTTGCCTATCCATCTTGCATCCTTACAAAAAAGAGTGTTCCCATGGAGCCTGAAATGTACTTTTGTAGATTTTAACTTTTGGGTAGGGGTACTTTTTTAAACATAGCATGGTTATGAAAATGTCTAATTAGAAAATGAATTGATATGAGAAGTTATGTCCTAATTTGCTCTAGCTGTATTTCGCTGAAGATACATTAAGAGTTGTACCTTCTTATCAAGCATGAATTTATAGCCGGCTGATTCACTGATTATCTGTGAACTGAACTGATGCCCTCTTGTTCAGGTAAGATGGGAGGATAGCACAGACTGTAACAGCCAAAATAGACTATCTCCATGGGAGATCGAGATAGTTGGTGGCTCAGTATCCATTGCCCAGTCTCTGTCAAAATCCAGTTCTAAACGAACTAAACTGTGCCCTCGAGGCAATTTGGACGTCTCAAACTAAAGCAACTCGAGTTGCGGTGGTGGTCCACAACTCCATCACCGTCTTCCTCGGCAGGAGCATCCGCCGCTGCTACTCGGCGTCCGTCGATGGCATCGGTGTTGGTCTCCTTCTCACCTTCTGTGTTCTCTTCCCATCCCGCCTCCCACTGCTGCCACCGTGGCTCGAGGTACTCACATCAGCATTTTCAAAAGTTAGAGTTATAACTGATTTTGTGATCATGAGGGATATGCATATCAGGATGCCCCATGGATTTGGATTTTTCACAATCGATACATACACCGTAAAGTACCTGGATACGTCCATCCCATTTGTTTCAGTGCATATGTTGCATTGCCTTCATTTAGTTATTTTCATATCATTTACCATGAGATTTTTTTAATCGGTTGTCATTCGGTTGCTCTGATATAGTTAATTTGTTGATGACATGAAACACTTATCCCCGGTGTTTCAAGGGTTGTGGCCCTTTAACTTTAAAATTGCTGAATTTGTTGATGGTGAAAATGTGTTGAAGATACTAACCTTTGGATTAAGATTACACCAGCAGTTCTAAAAACCTTTGGATAAAGATTACACCAGCAGTTCTAAATGAGGAACTGTGCTTCTTCCTATTGCGGGTTTTGTTCTGGTTTAGTTCATCTATGCTTTTGGTTATATTCTTTTTACATAATAGTGAGGTTATAGTTATTCCCGAGGGCCTTGTGGAGAGTATTCTTAATTGTATTCCTTGCTTCAGGAACCTGTTTATATGTCTTATGAGTATTGACCTACAACTTGATATGCTACAAGAGGAAATTTATACATGTATTTTCACTAAACTATGCATGAACGCTAACAAATAAGACAACATGATTAGTGCGCATAGTTCCGCCTCAAGAGACGCGCCAAGGCGCCTTTGGTGCTTGAGTTCCATATTTGCAGCAAGCTCTCAGATCTTAGTTGTTGTTGCATTCATACCATGGCTGCGTGTTAAATAAGGTCATGCTTAGCTCCCATTTTTTATACACTTGACAGGTCCTTTACCTTTTCTCTGTTTATACTGAATGTGACATTAATTTTTTTCTATTCTGCAGTCTCACTTTGTCTGATATTAAATAATGTCATGATTGGCTCAGTCATTTTTGTATTCAAATTATATTAGTAGGTTATACTATTTGACATGCCTCCCTTCTATTTCACAGAAATGCATTTCTTAATCCCTTTCTACATACTGATTAGCACATTGATTAAATTTGTTTTGGATACAGAATGGGTGTTTGATGGGAAACGATGGTGGTCAACTTCTGCGATGCCCGCGAGAGGAACATGGGCTGAGTCGAGGACTACTAAGATGGCGAGCAGAGTGAGTACGGCCTGGAGAGCCTCGTCGATGGCATGGATGAGCAGCAGCTCTGCAGCAGCAGGTCTCATGGCTGCAATACAACGACATAATGGAGCCGCTTGTTGTCGTGTCGTTGCTCGGTGGTGAGCTTGGACTCCGCCGCCTCCGGAGAACGAGCCACCGAGCTCTGTTGCAGCGGTGGCACCCACATGCTGCTGATGGGCTTGATCAGAACCGGTCCATGCTTGCCTTCGTGCAGAGCCGCTGCACCATCGTCAATGACGCGTTACGGTGCTGGCTCTTCAAGGAGATTAAGATTGAGGATGATGAGGCGTTGAACAAGCCTCCAGCAAGTTGCCGTTGACAGCTAACGATGATGAGGCCAGCGTTTCTGGCGTGGTAGTCTTTGACCTTACCACCGACAGAAGTAGTCTTTTTTTCTTTGGTTTTTAGTTTTTGTTATACTTAGTGCCCGAGTTTTCCTTGTAAAAAGCCCTTGCATGGGCTTGTGTCAAATATAACCTAAACAAGGAAGTGAAAGGGGCGCTATCCCACCCGACACCGCCGAGTTTCCGCTCAGGCGGCGTGCCACGGGCGCGCCCAAACCACTAGTGTAACTTCAAGACTCGTCGTATAAACACTAGAGGCAATAGCAGGTCTTACCTCCTCCGTTTTTCCTTGCCTTGTCATCTCGATCTTCCGAGCGCTCGTCCCACCGAATAAATCGGCCGTCACACGATGGCACTGCCGGCACAAAACATCGACAATATGCATTTCACAGTTCCAGCATTCAGGCCATAAATAGCTTTGGCTCTTTACTGTAGCAATTTTTTTCGACAAAGGGTGGATTTTATTATCTCAAAATGAGGCATCAACGGGATACAAACACAGTGAGCACACACCCTGCCTCTGCATGACTAAGATGCACATGGCCAACGACAACGCACACACACAAAAATCACACCAACAACTAGCAAAGTCAAACAAGGCCAAAGCTATGCCTTGGTGGAGTAAAACGAAGAAAGCTCTGAAGCGATCAAAACAATGATCAACAATCTACGACGGCAACCATATCAGCACCAACCGTCTTCTCACATTAGATGTGATGTCGTCACCACTTTTCACGCTTCCATCAGCTACATACATAGCACGATCTTGACGTGAGGTGCCACGCAAATGAAGACCGTGCTCGCACAAGTGGACAGTCAAGCAACGACACAGGCCGGTCGCTACCAAGAACTCCAGACAATAAGGTTGTATACAAAAATGGAGGGAGTAGCAAGTTACACCCTTTTGTAACGAGCAAAACTTTAAAACCATTCGAATGGTTAATTTAGCACTTTATGATATTCGTACATAACTTTCATGCTCATATTTGACCAGTAACTGTTAGAAACGACGAAGAGTTTGCAATTCAGAAAATTGTTTCAATCTAAGGGCAGCACTTACATTTCATCACACAACTCAATCCACAATCTCAGAAAAGAACTGACCGGCAGATTCTGTACGAAAGCAGATTCTATTGGAAGGTTTTCAAGATCTTGATTCTGTAAAATCCTGCACAAAAAGAACTAGCCCTGAGTACAAATTGCAAGTGTGTACTATTAACCAGGCTAGTGCATAGCACAATTTATGTTATCCAACATTTCGAACAAGCACGGAATCAATATGCAAGATGTGCTCCTTTTGATTGAAGCATGTTGCTATTTAGGTGAGCTGTGCATCTAAAGGAGGCCGGCTCCAAGGCAAAAACGCAACAAACAACAAACAAGTGGAGCAAGTGAGCTCGTACGTGCTGATTTATTTGTCTGATGTGTATGGGATTTTTTAACCCCGTACTAATTAACACACAAATGCTAATTAACATCTTCTCCTTGAAGCAGAGCTATTTAGTTGAGCTTGTGCTTCTAGGGGAGGCTGCATCCAACGCAAGATCACAAGCAACAAACAAGGTGAGCTCTGGTACGTGCTGATCAATCGCATACAAATACTTAATCTAGCAAGTATACCAACTACTGGATATACTTCATACAGCTAGTTGAATGCATCTTCTGCACAGTTTGTCCCGACCCTAACCCGCAGATGTCGGATCGATACCTCTGGCGTGGTGAGCCTGTACATGTGGTTGCCATTAGCAGGAAGAGACAGAAGCAAGTAATTACGTGTAAGTACCTACTCCTAGATGCTTCCTTAATTTGGTCTTGCTGATACAGCATACATACATAGTAAATTTGGAATCACATGCATCTGCTGCAAGCTGTCTCCCTAATAGCATGTAAGTGGATCGTCAGATCAGATCTGATCCCGAGCTACCACATGGACTAGATTCCTCAGAACTCTTTATATGTGTGCGTCTCCCCGTCTCTTCAATCCATCCATCCATCGTTGTTAGCAGCAACGTACTTACAGCTTATTAGTTCAAGCCAGCCAGCCATCAAGCTAGCCATGGGCGTGGGTTCCAGGAATAAGTGCTGCAGCGGCAGCGTCTTTGTGTCCTGTGTAGTCCTATGCCTAGCTCTGCTCGTCGTCGGGGCAACGGCTAAGAAGAGTATACGCCAGTGCATCGCTGAGTGCACTGGCAGTTTGAATCCCAAAGGCTGCCTGACATATTGCATTAGGGAAGCCGTGGTGCTGGCGGCCCATGGAGAGGCAAGAGGAGTAGGAGGAGAAGGAATTGGGCTGCTGGCGATGCCGGTGGGGCGCGCCGGACAGGAGGAAGAAGAAGAGAAGAGGAAGCAAGAGGACACCGCCGCCGACCACCTGACTTTTGACCCGTGCGATATGTGCCATCCACAGGACTACTGGTACGAAATGTGCATGAGAGTATGTAGTTAGGGCCTCGCGGCGGCCCAAGCCCTCCTTCTGCCCATGGACTGGGGAAAAGGTATTAATTTTTCATCGAAGAGTTGATGCGTCTTCCTACACGGACCTTTCTCAAGTCGATCGTTGCGAAAGGTTATTATCTTGTTGTTACCTATGGTTTGTTCTTTCCGTTTCCATGTCTGAGCACACAACCTTGTGTGTGTTTCCCTTTCGGAATAAGAGCAGCTGCACTTGTTTTGCACCTGCGCTATGTTACGGCTTGATGGTGTGTTTGTATTTCATTTCCTTCACTATAATGTTCTTGTTATTAGTTGCTACTGGTTGCTTTTGTTATAAAGCAGGGGGCCATCATCATGCTCTATTCTCTTACTAGATCATGACACATAGCGATTTAATCTTTAATAGACATATGCAGTATGTGGTAAGGATTGAATATATGAGTAAATTTGGTCCAGTTTTGCTGTGATGAAATTCCAGTCTGGCTCTTCATGAAGCTGAAGTGCACAGTAACATGATCAAGAGCTGACTGGTATGCAAGTAGAAAACAGGAAGAAAATCTAGTCTATTTTTGCAGGCAATGCAATTGTTGTTATGATACTCTTTATGATCCGTAATGAAGTTGAATGTAGCATTATCCACATTTTGATGGGAACGTAGCATGCAATTTTAAAAAAAATCCTACGCTCATGCAAGATCTATCTAGGAGATGCATAACAACGAGAGGGGAAGAGTGTGTCCACGTACCCTCGTAGACCGAAAGCGGAAGCGTTAGATTAACGCGGTTGATATAGTTGAACGTCTTCGCAATTCAACCGATCAAGCACCGAACGTACGGCACCTCCGAGTTCTACACACGTTCAGCTCGATGACGTCCCTCGAACTCTTGATCCAGCAAAATGTCGAGGGAGAGTTTCGTCAGCACGACGTCGTGGTGACTATGATGGTGAAGTGATCCGCGCAGGGCTTCGCCTAAGCACTACGATAATATGACCGGAGGAGCAAACTGTGGATGGGGATGCCACACACGGCTAGAAACAATTTATGTGTGTTCTAGGGGTGCCCTCCCTACGTATAGAAAGGAGGGAGAGGGAGGGAGGCAGCCTAGGGCGCGCCC
>NC_057809.1:4367059-4372748 GCF_018294505.1 Triticum aestivum | reverse complement strand
ACATATTTGGACAAGGGGGAAAGGAAGGAGAGGGAGGGGAAGGAAGTAGGAGTCCTACTTCACACTTCCCTTTTCCTCCTCTCCTTTCCCTTCCTCCCCACGTGGCTGACCCTATAGGGGGCGCACCAGCCCCTTGTGGGCTGGTGTGTTCCCTTACACTAATAGGGAAAACTTTATACACAGAATCTTACCAGTAGCGAGGGACAAAAACAAGCGCTACTACTACATACCAAAAGCGCGTGGTAACCAAACGCGCTGCAGCTAAGTTCATAGCAGTAGTGCGTCTCAGGGAAGAAGCGCTACAATTACAATTCCCCTACTGTTCTCGCCAGGCTACCAATAGTAGTAGAGGGCTTAAGAAAAGCGTGTCGCTACTAAGGTTGTTGTAGTAGCGTGTTTCACGGAGAAAGCGCTACTGCAAATGAAAGGAAAATAAAATGAAAAACATATGGAAAAGTAAATGAAAATGACAGAAATAGAAAAAGGGAAGGAAAAAAAGCAAATGTGAAGAAAAACAAATGAAAAATAAAAATAAAGGAGAAAGGCGTAGCAGCAGCATGCTTTCAGGATAGGCGCTATAGCTAACTTAGTAGTAGCGCGTTTTCCCAGCTAGCGCTATAGCTAAGTTAGCTATAGCTAATGTAGCAATAGCGCATTTCCTGAAACGCGCTACTGCTACTTTTGACTTAACCGCGCGATTCTTTCTTCCCAACGGCCACTTCCCCCAAATCGAACTCCTCCGCTGTCGCCGCCGTCGTCGCCCTGCATCGCCGTCGGCCGCCGCGCACTCTCACGTCGCCCTCCGCACGCCCTCGACGCCGCCCCCGACCCCGACCTCGACGCCGCCCTCCGCGCCGCGCCCGAGCCCTGACCCCGACCTCGACGCCACCTGCCCCTTCCTCGCCGCCAGCACCCGAGGTGAGCACGCCTCCTCCTCCCCCTCCCCTACCTCTGCCTAGCTAGGGTTCCTAGAGTTCATCAAATTTTTGAGTGCATCAAATTAGTTAGGGTTCATCAAATTAGATGCTAATTAGGGAAGTAGTTCCTTGGTAGGTTCATCTAATTAGTTAGTAAGAACTAGGGCAGTAGTGTTTAATAGAATTATGGAGAAAATTAATAGAACTAGTTGAACTAGTTTATTTTTAGTAAGAACTAGTTGAATTAATAGAACTAGTGTATTTTTAATAAGAAAATTAATATAACTAGTTGAACTAGTTTATTTTTATTTATAGTAAGTTTATTTTTAGTAAGAACTAGTTGAATTAATAGAACTAGTTGAACATGTCACATTTGTTGTTATTTTTTTAGTTAAAACAATTATTCCCGCATCGACATCGACGAATGCCTACCCCGCATCCTCGTCGTCGACTCGGCGGAGGACACCTGCTTGATCAGAGGGGCCATGTCCGGGACTGGGCTCCGCCGGGCTGGTACTGGGAGGTGCTACCTACCGGGGGCGCAGCTTAGTGAGGAGCCAGCCCGTCGTTGACCCGAACCTTATTTGGTGGCGGTCGCGTGGGCCAGTGACGGTGCAGAGGCTTGAGGACCCCGCGGAGGTGGTACGTCACCATGTCAGAGAGGAGGAGGAGCACGTCCGTCGCTACATGATTGCGTTGGAGGGCAGGTTCTCCAACACTTGGCAGGTTCTTCATGGATCTCACTGGAGCTATAATCCTGTGATGGTTCCTTCCCTTTGGGTGTCCACCGCCAGCGCTGATACCCGTCGTTCGCTAGGGTTTTAGTTGTATTAGTGATATTATATATATGATACTATTGGAGATGTATTAGTGATAATATTCGACGATGTACGGACGCAAGAGATGATTTAGTTTTGCTTATTGAATGCATGCTAATTTGAATACTTATTTATTTTACGATTTGGTTTTGCTTATTGAATGCTCAAATTGAAGAACTACTCCTATTTTGAATACTCAAATTGGAGAGCACTATTTTGAATACTATTTTGCTTTTGCAGCCAAATCTCCATGTCGCCGCCGCCATCATCCCCGTCACAGGCCCCCTCCGACCTCGAGGTGAGACTAGCCAAATATCCATGTCAATATGAGTCATATAAGATATTTTGAAATGTTTTTGTTCATATTTTCAACCATCAAAATGCAATGACCATCAAGTTTGAATGCAAATAGGATATGTGCTTGCACAAGTGGCCATGTTTGCAGGTAACACCTCCGAGTGGCCTATGTTTTGCCGGAGTGTTGATTAATTTCCGTTTCGACAAATTTCAGGCGCTTGATATGTCCTTTTTTAGCAAAGGTCATGCCGGATTTTTCAAAAAAAAAAAGACTCGACGGACCGATAGTCAACCCGTGCTAAATAATACTGATCTCATTTAGTTTTTGTAGTACATGAATTTTAGAAGTTTAATCTTTGAATTATGAACATAGGAAAGGTCGTCGGACGAAAGCCTCACGGAGTACTCCTGGTGCGACGACAAACGGGGTTTCTGCGAAAGGCCTCACTTGGTAGAAGGTCGGCGCTTCAGCATTAAGCTCCAGGAGGCCTTCGATGTTGAAACGGTACGCTACGACGCAAAGTGTTTTTTTCGTAATTAAGCTCCACTTCTACTATTTCAACGTGTAATTTTCGTCTTTTACAATTTGACTAGCTTATCCCATGCCATGAAAGACGCTATGTCTTGGAGAGGATGGATTTTGAAGATCATGAAAGTATGGAAACAAAGAAAATTCACCTAAGGACCCATCATGGTATGGATTTTAAAGTAAAACTGTACAATTCTGAGAGCTATCCCATTTTGGTTGCACAAATTGGGAAGCACTTGGCAAGATGTATGATTTTCAAGAGGGTATGCTTGTCACCATGGATCTTGGTGATCCTGACATCAAGGAAGACAATTTGGACATTTGGGTCCTTGTTGATACGCTTCCAATTCTACCACTATGTGAGTTTCTCAAACATAGTTATTAAGTAATTTATATTGTTTACTTCAAAATAGTTGACAGCTTATTTCCATTGACATCTTATTTTCATTCTTCAAAGAATGTGCGGAAGATGGTAGACAGAACCTACTACACCGATGGCTTTGAGTTAACTTATCAGGAGAAAAATCATCTGGTCGCATTTTGTACTGATCTTGAGAATTAAAATATCTATTATCAAACTCCTCCACATTATGGTCAATATGTGCCACTAGTGCATGTGTTGAACTATCCTAACATCCATGGAGATGTCATGGTAAGATTTTCACTACTAGGGAAAAGCCTAGCAGCAGCGCGGGTTTTAGACCTATCAGTAGCGCGGGGTTATGCGCTACTGATAAGGCGCTACAGCTAACGTGTAGCAGTAGCGTGCCTCCTCCCACGCTATTGCTAAATCGACTTAGTAGTAGCGAGTTCCCGGAGGAGCGCTACTGGTAATTAGTAGTA
Organism: Triticum aestivum; assembly: GCF_018294505.1. NCBI lineage: Eukaryota > Viridiplantae > Streptophyta > Magnoliopsida > Poales > Poaceae > Triticum > Triticum aestivum. The sequence goes on along the minus strand of NC_057809.1, from coordinate 4,369,344 downwards.
GCGCTTCTCCCTGACCGCGCTGCTACTATTATTTCGTATTTTATTTCTTTTTTATTTCATGTTGTATTCGTACACCTTTACACAAGTTTTCATACAACAGGAATTTAGAAATTGTTTTTACATCATAATGAGTTATTACATCACGGGGTGAAAGAACCGTGTGGACTAGTTTCAAGTGGATGGACATCCACTTGAAACTAATCCGCGGTTCTTTCACCCAATGATATAATAAATATCATCATCATCATCATATCATTAACAACTTATCATCATCATCATCATCATATCACTGGTCACTAGTCGTAATCACAAGTAGTCCTCACATCATCAACTCTAACACATTGTATCACATAATAAACATATTGTACCTCATAGAACCTACTACATTCTTTTAGGACCTACTATATTCTCTAAGGTAAAATAGCAAAAAACAAGATAGCCCCTGACTCTCCATTATGGAGAATGGAGATTATCCTGTCTCCAATTCTTGCCTTTCGCTTAATGTTACTTCCAACAACCTCCTTGCGAATGTCCAAACATTTTTTTTCCATTCTTTGATTAGCATGTGTTCACCGCTTTTAGAAATCCGATATGCACAGGTGAGCTCCTTAGATTCACCTGGCTGTATGTTCATAACTGCAAGGCGACCATTCTGTTACATCAGATGAGGCACACAATCCATCGGGATTTTCTGTTGAAAACATAGTAATAACTTCATAGTTAGCAATGATGTACTAGTTTTAGAAGTATGCAAAAGATGCACGAATGTCGTAATAGTAAAAAATCTTACCAGAGTGTCTCCATTGAAGTTACCGCGGTTCAACACGTGCACTAGTGGCACGTATTCACCATAATTTGGAGGAGTTCGATAATAGGTATTGTAATTCTCAAGAAAAGTACAATAAGCAATCAGATGACTTTTCTCCTTATAAGTTAATTCGGAGCCATCAGTGTAGTGGGTTTTGTCTACCATCTTCTGCACATTCTTTAAAGATTCAAAATAAGATGTCAACTATTTTGAAATAAACAATATAAATTAGTTAATAACTATGTTTGAGAAACTCACATTGCGGTAGAATCGGAAGCGTATCAACAAGGACCCAAATGTCCATATTGTCTTGCTCGATGTCAGGATTACCAAGATCCATGGTGACAATCATACCCTCATAAAAACCATACATTTTGCAAAGTGCTTCCCAATTTTGGCAACCAAAATGGGCTACGCTCTGAGAATTGTACATATTTACTTCAAAATCGATATCATGATGGGTCCTTAGGTGAATTTTCTTTGTTTCATAATTTTTATGGTCTTCAAAACCCATCCTCTCCAAGACATAGCGTCTTGCATGGCATGAGATAAGCTAGTCGAATTGTAAAAGATGAAAATTAGACGTTGAAATAGTTAAAGTCATGCTTAATTACGAAAAAAAACACTTGTCGTTGTTGCGTACCATTTCAACATCGAAGGTCTCCTCGAGCTTAATGCTGAAGCGCCGATCTTCATCCAGCTCAACGAACCTGTCGCACATACCTCGATCATCGTGGCACCAGCTGCACTCCCCCGGAAGACTGTCATCGTCCGAGTATGACATTTCCTACGTTCATAATTCAAAGATTAAACTTGTACATATTCTAGCACAAGTCATGCCAGAATTCACGAAAAAATCCAGCATGGCCTTTACTAAAAAAGGACATATCGAGCGCCTGAAATTTGCCGGAACAGAAATTAATCAACACTCCGGCAAAACATAGGCCACTCGGAGGTGTAACCAAAACATGAAATAATTGCTTAAACTAAAAAATAACAACAAATATGGCATGTTCAACTAGTTCTATTAATTCAACTAGTTCTTACTAAATATAAACTTAGTATAAAAAGAAAAAAAACTAGTTCTTTCTAAAAATGAAGTAGTTCAACTAGTTATTAATTTACTTACTATACTAGTTCAACTAAAACTTAACTAGTTCAACTAAAACTAAACTAGTTCTATTAATTCAACTAGTTCTTACTAAATATAAACTCAGTATAAAAAGGAAAAAAACTAGTTCTTTCTAAAAATGAAGTAGTTCAACTAGTTATTAATTTACTTACTATACTAGTTCAACTAAAACTTAACTAGTTCAACTAAAACTAAACTAGTTCTATTAATTCAACTCGTTCTTACTAAATATAAACTTACTATAAATAGAAAGAAACTAGCACATCTACTACTACTAATTAACATCTAACTACTACATCTACTACTAATTAACATCTACTACTGCTAATTATACAACTAGTTTAC
>NC_057809.1:4356254-4366705 GCF_018294505.1 Triticum aestivum | reverse complement strand
CTTAGCGAAATTTTGATTTTGGAGTGGTTAACTCAAACTAGCAGTAGCGCTCGTACGGAAAACGCGCTATAGCTAACTTATCTATAGCACGTTTTAGAGAAAACCGCTACTGCTAATGGAAGCAGTTAATTCTTTTGTTTAGTAAAAATATCAAAAATATATATTGGTCATCATTGATCTTTTTGTGTATAATCTAAATAGTCAACATGAATCCTCACTGTACCTGTATAGGTACAGGCGAGGATTCATATTGCAACCACAAATCATACACATATAGTTCAATGAAGACCAAGTGCTCGAGATAGGTTGAGAGGCAACATATTTAAGGTGGTAAACACTTTGTTCGCTTAGCAGTATGGGACTAAACTTAATTAGTTGCGGTGATACTTAGCAGTAGCGAGTTTTGAGGAAAACCGCTGCTACTAAGTTCTTTAGCAGTAGCACGTCCACGGGAAGGGCGCTACTACTATATCTAGCCTGGAGGCAACACCGTGGCAATTATAGTAGTAGCGCTCTTTTCACCTAGAGCGCTACTGCTACTCAGTCATTAGTAGCGCTCTTTTCTGAAGCTCGCTACTGCTAAGATTTTGTGTATAAGGTTTTCCCTAGTAGTGTTTTAGTATTACAACATTTGTGCATATTTTGCATAAATTCTTCTAAAACTGAACTACATTGCTAACTACGAAGTCATTACTATGTTTTTCAATAGATAATCCCGCAGGAGTCTGTGCCTCATCTGATGTATCAGAATGGTCGCCTTGATGTTTTGACCAAACAGCGAGGTCATCCTACGAATCACACATGTCCATATTGGATTTCTAAAATGAGTGAAGACATGATAATCAAAGAATGGAAAAAATGTATGGTCAGTCATAGGAAGGTTCTTGGAAGCAAGATTGTGTGAAAGGCAAGAATTGGAGACAGGATAATCTCCATTCTCCATAATGGAGAGTCAGGGCCTATCTTGTTTTATGCTATTTTAGCTAAGAGAACCTAGTAGGTCCTATGAGAGAGAAGTAGGTCCTAGATACAGTGTGTTATTATGTGGTACAACGTGTTAGACTTGATGATGATGAGGAGTTGTTATTATGACTACTGACCAACTTGCTATATGATATCTCATTGATAAAAATGATGACCATGAGGAGGTGTTATATGACAATGATGTATTATGATGACAAGTTGTTAATGATATGATGATGATGATGATGATGATGAGATATTATGTCATTGGGTGAAAGAACCGCGGTTTAGTTTCAAGTGCACTTTGGATCCATGCACTTGAAACTAAACCGCGGTTCTTTCACCCAATGATGTAGTAACTCATTCCGAAGTAAAAATAATCTCTAAATTCCTACTGTATGAAAACTTGTATAATGGCGTACGAATACAAAACAGAACAAAAAAGAAATACCCAACAATAGTAGTAGCGCGGGTACGGAGGCGCGCTACTAGTAACTACCACTAGCGCTGTGCACCAAAAGCGCTACTGCTAAGCACGTATAGTAGTAGCGCGGGCAAGCACACGCTACTGATAAACTTTACCTGTAGCGCCGTATCAGTAGCGCGCCCCCCCGCGCTACTGATATACCTAAAACCGGCGCTACTGCTGGCCTTTTCCGTAGTAGTGTTACTCGGCCCATTAAGCCCATATCTTTGCCGGGGGTTGCACGCTGCTGCTAGCCTTTTCCGTAGTACTGTTACTCGGTATCACCCGAAACACTTCCGGTGTCTAAATACCATCATCCTATATATCAATCTTTACCTCTCGACCATTTAGAGACTCCTCGTCATGTCCGTGATCTCATCTGGGACTCCGAACAAAATTCGGTCACTAAATCACATAACTCATATAATACCAAATCATCATCGAACGTTAAGTGTGCAGACCCTACGGGTTCCAGAACTATGTAGACATGACTGAGACACCTCTCTGGTCAATAACCAATAGCGGAACCTGAATGCTCATATTGGCTCCCACATATTCTACGAAGATCTTTATCCGTCGAACCGTTATGACAACATGCATTATTCCCTTTGTCATCGGTATGTTACTTGCCCGAGATTGGCAAACTCAACCTTCCCCGGCTACGGTGCTGATATGGAACGGGGTGGCCGGGGTGTGGTCCTTTCCTGACATCTACCGGACTAGGGCGCTCGGTCGGCGATCTTCTTGGTGCAGCAGGCTTTGAGGTGGTCCGGCGTGTGGCAACATAAACTCCCGTGACCAAGTTTGGGGGTAGTGGCAAGCGCCGCCTTGCAGCTGGAACTTGGTGTCCTCGGCAGGGGTGCCCGTTCTAGATCAAGAGCTTGGCTACTAAGTTCTCGTGGCAACGACCATATCCCCGACACGATTATTGCTTTCTCCTCTACGTACTCCGGCCACCATGTTCCATGTCAGTACCGTAGCCGGGTGAATGATGATGATCTTAGGCAGAATGATGTTCACCATATTACAGTTATCAACGACAATATTGCATGGTGATGATCTTAGGCGGAATGTTGTTCCACTTATCTGTTAGCATCTTCACCCGTGACTGCCACCTCAATCAGAGCCATGCTGGCACGATTGTGAGCACTTCTAGCAACTTCACATGTGGCTTGCACTCTATAAATAGGACATCAAGTTCATCCATCCAAGTATGCCTCAGAAAATAGAAATTCCAATTCGAGCTCCATAGACACCATTAGCATTAGAGGGAGGGTGCAGCAGCAGGATTCGAGGGTTCTCTTCTCCAAAGGCGCCGAAGTTCTTCAGCTTGGCAAGTAAGTGATAATCAATGGCTTACAGGCTTCCACTGGCAGGAGTTAGGACTTCCAATTATGAGGCTAGAGAGCTTCCATCAAACAGCTACCTGAATCTGGGTGGGCCTTATGGAAAATTTGTGCCTTTCATAATCGCGGGAGAAGGTGGCTTTGGGGAGCATAAGCAGCTCAACTGGACAAACTTGTTTTTACTAAACAAGCTTGGCAGTGACATAGACAGCGATCATGTAGAGGTGATCAATCAGATCAAAGTAGAGAAAGATGTTGAAAAGATAAAAGAGTTGATAAAGCGACTGCCCCGTGAAATTTCCGAGCAATTGGAAGGCCACGAGACCCATGAACAGGTTAAAATCCTGACAGGTCTGAGTAGGAACATGGATCAGAGGATGTCCTGTCTCACAACAGAGATGCGGCGTCTAAGAAGTGATCTGGGAGAGGTGATGAAAGGTATCGGAGAGATACGCGGAGCATTGGATAGGATGGAGCGACAAAATCCTTGCTACCGTCCAGGAACAAATGCAACAAGCCCTGGAGTTTGTACTCCAGGCAGCTACGTATTTGGGTATCGTATTTTTCTATATTGTATTGTAATGAATAAAATTATGCGCTCCTTGCAGCGTATAATGTTGTACGAGTCTGCGTCGGTCGAGTTTTTTTAGCAATAAGTGCATGTCTGTCCGCAGTTTGTTGTTCTTGTCAAGTGTTTGTAATGAATAAAATTATGTGCTTCTTGCCGCACATAATGTTGTCCAAGTCCTAGTCGATCGAGTTATTGTAGGCAACTTGGTTCGTGGCTGTCTGCAATTACCCGTAACGTCTCATTTATGTGAAGTGTTTGCACTGAAGAGTTATGGATGTTGTGAGTGTGTTATTGTTGTTGCTTCATTTCTCATTGTTCTTGTCCTGATGGGATGAATACATTCCATCTTGTTTGCACTAAAAAATATATGTTTGCATTGAAGAGCTATGCATATTGAGTGTGTTCTCATTTTTATTTCTTTACCGTTGTTCTTGTTCTCATGGGCTGAATCTAAATCTAATTTTACCTCATCCTGGAGGCTCAAAACCTGTATAATTTGCTGTTTCCTTGCCTCATCTCGATCTTCTGAGCACTTGTCCTACCAAAAAAATTGGTCGTCCAACGACGGCACTGCCAGCATGAAACGTCGACAATATGCATTTCATAGTATAACTGCATTTTTCTCATAATGCTATTCTCATCCGTGTATCTATTTTCAGATTTCCGGCGGAGCGATACAGGATCACGTTGGATAGCTTCGACGGTCTGAATGGATGTGGTAGGTTTGAGGGTCGGCGTTGAAGATGCCCTTATTCCATTCATCAAGTACGGAAATTATAACCGGTCAAATTAATTGATGCCAACAGGTAGTACGAGTAGCGTGATTGACATATGAGTTTGTCCTCTATCGCTGCATATATATACTGATTTCATTTTTGCGGGATGCATAGACTGATATTGTACATGATTGTTGCACATAATGTACCGGAAATTCACTTCGGCATATGGGAGCATATGCTCCTGCCTTTGAAAAATATATTTTGAAATGTTAAAAAATTCTGAACACAAATTTGACACGTACATCTCATCATTGTATGTGCGCACGATCAAGTTTCGTGAAAATCCGCCATTTTATACGCCTTGTGTAAAAGAAATAAAAAAATTGGGAGGGCAGTTTGGTAGTTCTTAATATTCGTCCATTACCGACGATGCCGACGCACACCCCGTCCTCTTCCTGTGCCAGCCGCATCCCATTCGTCAGTGAGCCTGCCTCCGTTCTGCTTGGCAAGCCGCATCCCCTTCCTCACTCTCGCTCGTGGACCAGGCGCTTAACATCATATTGCATGTCTCGGTGCATGAGGTATCCCCTACCTACACCATTCCTCGACACTGCTATGTTCCCATGGCCGAGAGCACTGAAATTACACTAGTAGAAAAGGGGGCAACGGTTCAGGCCGGGGCAGCCCATTAGTCCCGGTTCAGACCAGAACCGGGACCAATGGGGGCATTGGTCCTGGTTCGTGAGCCCAGGGGGCCGGCCGGGCCACGTGGGCCATTGGTTCCGGTTCGTCTGGACCTTTTGGTCCCGGTTGGTGGGACGAACCGGGACCAATGGGCCTGGCTCCTGGCCCACGACCATTTGTCCCGGTTGGTGGCCTGAACCGGGACCAAAGGCTCCCCTTTAGTCCCGGTTTGTGCCACGAACCGGGACCAATAGTGCTGCCTATATATACCCTCGCCCGCGAGCAGAGCACTCCAGTGCTCTATTTTTCTGGGCCGGCGAGAGGAGGTGTTTGTGGTGCTCTAGCTCACCTCCTATGCACATGAGGTGTTCGATGAAATGCCCGAGCCACACTAGTTAAGCTTTCTCCTCTCGAAGCTCGACCTCAAAGCTCCATTTTCCTCGAGATTTGTCTAGATTTAGCGGTCCATCACGCCCCACCCCCGTCTTCACCGCCGTCGATCACCCGCGCCGATCTCATCACCGACACCACCGTGGTGAGCCTCTTGTTCTTATCTTCTTTCTGAAAGGAAAAATATTGTTACTTGTATGTTTCGATAGATACTTGTATCATTTTCTTACTTTTATTATTGCATCTTATATACTGCGATGGTTTTGGTATCCGCCCCCGTCGGCCCTCGTCCTGTCTATGATTCGGATGTGGTATATATATTAATCTTTATAACTATTGGTTCATTTATTGTTTATGAAAATTATGCGGACCAACATGACATAGATTTTATTTATCTAAGATGTATGTGAACCGGAAATTCCAACCGACCCAATTGTCGAGAGGTTAAATTTAGTTGAAGAAGAAAACAATTTCTTGAAGGAAAAAATAAAAAAAATTGAGGAGGAGAAGATGATATTGGAGTTGCATGTTGCGGATGTCGTCGATGATCACAAGATCAAGATGGATGCAATGCGCTTGAATATTAGAAAGATTAGAAAATATGCCATTCATACCGAGGCTTGGTATCATTATGCCGTTGGATCAATTGTTACCTTGGTTGTGATTATGATCGCCTTTGTTTTCGCATTAAAATGTTTTATATAGTTTTAATGTATGGTTTAATTAATTAGATGCTCTGGAGAGCTATATGTTGTTAGATGAGAACTATGTATGTACTTTGCTTTTAATGTGATGATGAACTTCTATTAATTTGGACACTTAATTATATATAATGCACGCAGATGAACCGGCAATGGATGTACGGAGACAGACACACCTCCGAGTACATTAAGGGCGTGCATGAGTTTCTCGATGCGGCTGAGGCAAACAAGCAGAATGGTTTTATGTGTTGTCCATGCCCTGATTATGGGAATACGAAGTCTTACTCTGACCGGAAAATCCTTCACACCCACCTGCTTTACAAGGGTTTCATGCCCCACTATAATGTTTGGACGAGGCACGGAGAAATAGGGGTTATGATGGAAGACGACGAAGAAGAAGAGTACGATGACAACTATGTGCCCCTGAATACCGTGATTCTGCAACGGGGGGAGCTGGTGAAGATCAAGAGGAACCAGACGATGTGTCCAATGATGCTGCAATGGGTGAAGGTGCTGAAGAACAAGAGGAACCAGACGATATGCCCGATGATGATGATCTCCGCCGGGTCATTGTCAATGCAAGGACGCAATGCGAAAGTCAAAAGGAGAAGCTGAAGTTCGATCGCATGTTAGAGGATCACAAAAAAAGGGTTGTACCCCAATTGCGAAGATGGCAACACAAAGCTCGGTACCGTACTGGAATTGCTGCAATGGAAGGCAGAGAATGCTGTGCCTGACAAAGGATTTGAGAAGCTACTGAAAATATTGAAGAAGAAGCTTCCAAAGGATAAAAGAATTGCCCGACAGTACATACGCAGCAAAGAAGGTCGTATGCCCTCTAGGATTGGAGGTGGAGAAGATACATGCATGCCCTAATGACTGCATCCTATACCGCGGTGCATACAAGGATCTGAACGCATGCCCCGTATGCGGTGCATTGCGGTATAAGATCAGACGAGATGACCCTGGTGATGTTCACGGCGAGCCCCACAGGAAGAGGGTTCCTGCGAAGGTGATGTGGTATGCTCCTATAATACCACGGTTGAAACGTCTGTTCAGAAACGGAAAGCATGCCAAGTCGATGCGATGGCACAGTGAGGACCGTAAGAAAGACGGGAAGTTGAGAGCACCCGCTGACAGGTCGCAGTGGAGAAAAATCGTGAGAAAGTATTGGGATGAGTTGGCAAAGGACCCAAGGAACGTATGGTTTTCTTTAAGTGCAGATGGCATTAATCCTTTCGGGGAGCAGAGCAGCAATCACAGCACCGGGCCGGTCACTCTATGTATGTATAACCTTCCTCCTTGGATGTGCATGAAGCGGAAGTTCATTATGATGCCAATTCTCATCCAAGGCCCTAAGCAACCCGGCAACGACATTGATGTGTACCTAAGGCCATTAGTTGAAGAACTTTTACAGCTGTGGAATGAAAACGGTGTACGTACGTGGGATGAGCACGGACAGGAGGAATTTAACCTAAAGGCGTTGCTGTTCATGACCATCAACGATTGGCCCGCTCTCAGTAACCTTTCAGGACAGACAAACAAAGGATACCACGCATGCACACACTGTTTAGATGACACTGAAAGTATATACCTGGACAAATGCAGGAAGAATGTGTACCTGGGCCATCGTCGATTTCTTCCGACCAACCATCAATGTCGAAAGAAAGGCAAGCATTTCAAAGGCGAGGCAGATCACTGGAAGAAGCCCGCCATGCGTACCGGTGGTCACGTACTTGCTATGGTCAATGATTTACACATAATCTTCGGAAAGGGTCCCGGCGCACTAGCTGTTCCGAATAACACTGAGGGACACACATCCATGTGAAAGAAGAAATCTATATTTTGGGACCTACCCTACTGGAAAGACCTAGAGGTCCGCTCTTCAATCGACGTGATGCACGTGACGAAGAACATTTGCGTGAACCTGCTAGGCTTCTTGGGCGTGTATGGAAAGACAAAAGATACACCTGAGGCACGGGAGGACCTCCAACATTTGCACGAAAAAGACGGCATGCCTCAGAAGCAGTATGAAGGTTCTGCCAGCTACGCTCTTACGAAAGATGAGAAAGAAATCTTCTTTGAATGCCTGCTCAGTATGAAGGTCCCGACTGGCTTCTCATCGAATATAAAGGGAATAATAAATATCCCAGAGAAAAAGTTTCAGAACCTAAAGTCTCATGACTGCCACGTGATTATGACGCAACTGCTTCCGGTTGCATTGAGGGGGCTTCTACCGGAAAACGTCCGATTAGCCATTGTGAAGCTATGTGCATTTCTCAATGCAATCTCTCAGAAGGTGATCGATCCAGAAATGGTACCAAGGCTAAGGAGTGATGTGGCGCAATGTCTTGTCAGTTTCGAGCTGGTGTTCCCACCATCCTTCTTCAATATCATGACGCATGTCCTAGTTCATCTAGTCCACGAGATTGTCGTTCTGGGGCCCGTATTTATACACAATATGTTCCCCTTTGAGAGGTTCATGGGAGTCCTAAAGAAATATGTACGTAACCGCGCTAGGCCAGAAGGAAGCATTTCCATGGGCCATCAAACAGAGGATGTCATCGGGTTTTGTGTTGACTTCATTCCTGGCCTTAAGAAGATAGGTCTCCCTAAATCGCGGTATGAGGGGAGACTGACTGAAAAAGGCACGCTAGGAGCGGACTCAATAATATGCAGGGACGGGCATTCTTGGTCTCAAGCACACTACACAGTTCTACAGAACTCTACCTTGGTGACCCCGTATGTCGATGAACACAAGAACAGTCTGCGCTCCAAACACCCGGAGCAGTGCGACGACTGGATTACATGTGAACACATTAGAACTTTCAGCAGTTGGTTGGAAGCACGTCTCAGAGGTGACAACACTGTTTGTGATGAGTTGTACTTGTTGTCCAGGGGACCATCTTTGACTGTATTGATTTACAAAGGATACGAGATAAATGGGAATACATTTTACACGATTGATCAAGATCAAAAGAGCACCAACCAAAACAGCGGTGCCCGCTTTGATGCAACAACCGAGAAGGGAAAGGACACATATTATGGTTATATAGTGGACATATGGGAACTTGACTACAGACAAGATTTTAAGGTCCCTTTGTTAAGTGCAAATGGGTCAATCTGTCAGGAGGCGGGGTACGTGTAGACCCACAGTACGGAATGACAACAATCGATCTGAAAAATCTTGGGTACACTGACGAATCGTTAGTCCTAGCCAATGATGTGGCACAGGTTATCTATGTGACGAACATGTCTACCAGACCGAGAAAAAGAAAAGATAAGGAAACGAATACATCATACGATGAGCCAAAGCGCCACATAGTTCTTTCAGGAAAAAGGGATATCCTGGAAGTGGAGGGCAAGACAGACATGTCTGAAGATTATGAAAGGTTTCATGAAATTCCTCCCTTCAATGTCAAGGCTGACCCAAGCATCCTGGTAAACGATGAAGATTATCCATGGTTACAGCGCAATAAGCAAATGACACAAGCAAACAAAAAGTGAAGACTTTCTCCGACAACTATTATGATGATACCATGCCAAATTTGTAACAGACGAGCATGCTATGCCAACTTTTTCAGAGTTCATTTGAAAACTATGAATTTAGGTCGAATTTTCTCTATAGGTGCATCAATGTTCATTTTTTTAGTAAAGTTAATCACAAACTTGTGATTCACACAAATTTCAAAGAATTCAAAATTTAACTATTCAAATTTGAGTTTATAATTTTTCTAAAACTAATGGCACTAACAGAAAGTTTACAATTTTGCTGACCTAAAAGCAAAAGGAATAAAAAAATAAAGCAAAAAACAAAAGAAAATAAATAATACAGAAAGCAAAACAAAAACAAAAGCCCATCCCTCTCTGCGTTGTTGAGCTCCTCTCAAAGTGAAAAAAATGCCTATAATATCTGTTATGACTAACTAAAATTACCAAATTGAGTATAATGATAAAACACAGTAATATTAAATAGCAGGAAAAACAATGACTCAAAAATCAATTTTTATTGTAAAGTTATTCATAAACTAGTGATTCACACAAATTTTAAAAAATTCAAATTTAAACTATTCTAATTTTAGAACTAATTGCGCTAACAGAAAGTTTATAATTTTTGTGACATAAATAAAAAAGAAATCACTACAAAACTATAAGTATTTAGTTCTAAGTAGAAATGAAAAAATAGCAAAAAAATGACACCTACTGGGCCACCACGGCCTGAATACGACTAGAAACCCAACCATGGGCCAGGATTCAGGCCCGCAGCAGGCCCAGTTGGCCCACAGACATTGCAGTGACAGATTAGGCCCGAAAGCCTGCAGTTGAGAGGAGCTCGAGAGGGTGGGCGCAGCAGCGCTTATAAACCACTCCCGAGCCCTCTCAACTAGCGAGGTGGGACTAAACTTTTGGACGCGGGGCAGCACAAGGCCATTGGTCCCGGTTGGTGGGATGAACCGGGACCAAAGGGGGCAATGGTCCCGGTTCGTGCCACGAACCGGTACCAATGCCCCTCTTTAGTCCCGGTTGGTGCCATCAATCGGGACCAAAGGCCGCCGCTTCCCGCCCTTTGGGCTGCTGAAAAGAGGCCTTTGGTCCCGGTTGGTGGCACCA
>NC_057809.1:4349272-4355638 GCF_018294505.1 Triticum aestivum | reverse complement strand
AGAAGAAGAAAGGAATAGAGGAGAAGAAAAAAAATAGAAAATTTCTATTTTTTCTTCTTCTCCTCTATTCCTTTCTTCTTCTCCTCTTTTTTTTTCTTCTTTTTTTCTTCGATCTTCTCCTCTATTCCTTTCTTCTTATCCTCTATTCCCTCTCCCGATAACTTCAACACGAGGGGGGGTCGATATACCCCTTGGATAACTTCGACATGAGGGGCGGTCAATATATATACCCCCTCTCGACTGTGATAATAACTTATACCGCGGGAGCACCCCCCGACCCTCTCGCTCGACCAAAACTCTCGAGGACACCCAAACCCTAGAAAAAAACGATGTCGGTCTCCTACCCCCTCCCGCCGCGCCCCTACACGACAAACTCTCTCGAGGCCACCCCAAACCCTTGAAGCGTTGTCGAGGCCACCCCAAACCCTAGAGAAGCAGCGTCGAGGCCACTAATTAATATATATGATTCCTTACTATGATTAGCTAGCTAGTTCTACGTTTGCCACTAATATATCCATTTGTCATGTTTGAATAATAATTGCCATGTTGTAAATATTTGTAGAAACTATGGACACCCTCCGAGACGAAGCAAACGAAGCGATGTTGAGGGACATAATCGCAGAAGGAAGTGATGCTGTCTCGTTGTATCTCAACGACACCGATGGTACTCTGGAAGGAGAGGGTGAAGAAGCTGGCTCTGGTGACCTAATGCCGGTGCAAGAAGAAGAACGTGAGGACGGCTCCGGTGACGCAATGCCGGTGCAAGAAGGAGACCGCGATGACGGCTCCGGTGACCGAACCGAGTCCGGCCAGGTATATATATTAGTTAAGCCTGTGCTGACTAGCTAATTGATGCATTCATTGTTTTGGTATGTACACATATTAATTAAGTCTTTGCTCTTTTTTCTAGCCCTCCGGATCGAGCACAGCTGAGGTAAAGGGACGAGGCCCGAAGAAAAAGTTGAGCTCGGATGAAAGGTTTGAGATCATAGCAATCGCGCCCGACGGCCAACCTATTGAACCCATCCGAACAAAGAAGGCATTTGTTGCTTAGTGCGGGGTTCTGGTTAGGGACAAGATCCCGATCAGCATCCAGCAATGGTTCAAGCTGGCTACAGAAGACCCTGAGGTGTCTTACGTCAATGATATGCAGAAAAATGATCTTTGGACTGAGCTGAAGACAAATTTCACCCTACCGCCAGAGGATGATCCGGAGAAGCCAGTTAAAAAGCAATTAATCAAGTCTTTTGCTCTTAAGAGGATGGCAGACCTATTCAGGAGGTGGAAGAATGACCTGAATAGGTTTGTCAAGAAAAAAGAGACACCAGAATTCAAGGGCATATATGAGAAGATCAGAGATGACTGGCTTGCATTTGTGGCCTACAAGACATCGGAAAAGAGTAAGAAGATGTCGGCGACAAACAAGAAAAATGCTGCGAAGAAGAAGCTTCACCATTGCACGGGGTCAGGTGGCTACCTCTTAGCCCGGCCTAAGTGGGCCAAGGCTGAGAATGATCTGCTTGCAAAAGGGATCGAACCAGAGACAATGAGCTGGCCAGACCGTTGCCGGACTTGGTTCTTCGGGGCTGGCAGAACCTTGGACCCTTTAACAGGGAAGTGCATTTGGAAGGATGAGCAACTTGACATACCCTTGAAGAAGCTTCGGTACTATACCGCTGCAGCGCAGAAAGGGACGTTCCTTCGAGACAGAGAGAACGACGAGCTCATGAAGGCCCTCGGAAATCCTGAGCACCCTGGACGGACACGAGGCACGTCAGGCTCCATTCCGTGGAAGGCTGGGTTTCCGGACGCAGGCGGTTACAAAAGCCAGGAGAGGAGGAAGAAAGTGCAGCAGTCCGAACTGCAGGCGCTTAAAGAAAGGGTACTCGGGATAGAGGAACGAGAAGCAAATCTCAGCAAACGAACTGCCGAAGCTTCCCCTGAAGCTACCCTCCATCTCAGCGGAGAAGCAGCGTGGCTTCCACCGAGCTGCTTCAGCCGGAGCTTGTCTTGACGGCTCCTGCCAGCTATCCCGTGGATGCTATCACAGAGGCTCAAAATTGCCACCTTATGACGCAATGGATGAATATGAAGGTCAAGGCGGCTGTTGGCTCTGTTTTTCCTAATGAACCCGACGCAACTTTTCACTGCCAGCCGATTCCAGAAGGATATGCTAAGGTGATGGTGGATGAAATAACGGAGGGATTTGAGGACCTCCCGCTTGACCACCCTACCGGAGAAGGGGAGACTTGGCTGTGTTCTGCTCTGAAGACTCCATGCCTATGGCGGAAGGAGCTCATCAACCTTCCAAACTGGACGCCTCTTCCTCCTCCTCCTTCTCCGGTGAGTCAGGGCACTCCGCCTCCTCCACCACCTCCTCCTCCGGCGAGTGACGATCAGGGCCCTCGGCCGGCTCCTTCTCCGGCGCGTGGCGGCACTCCGCCTCCTTCCCCGCCTGCGCCGGCGCGCCCGAGCAGCCAGTCTACTCCTTCTCCGCCTCGTCAGCAAGGGCGGAAGAGACCCGGCGCCGCTCCAGCAGCTGCTCCGGCGCGTCGTAGTCCTTCTCCTCCGCCTCGTAAGCAAGTCAAGAAGACTGCCGCTCCGTCTGCTCTGCTGGCGTCTAGCAGTACAGCCAGAGGCGGGAAGACATACAGATTCGGTCTTTCTCTGAAGACTCCAGAGAAGTTACCATACGAGAGGACCCTAGAGGAGAACGCGAGGATCGCACAAACCGAGGTGGATGACTGGTTTAAAGGGTTGAAAGCAAAGAGACATTCACCTCCGAAGGAGAAGGTAGATCTGGTGAAAGTGAACCGCACTCTGGCTGTCCTGGCAAAACCACCCAAGTCTCTGCCGAAAGGCAACTATGAGCGCTTTATTGGAAAGGCATTTGCCGAAGCGCAGCGGTCGGGAAGTACTGTCATTGATCAAAGGATGAAAGAACGACGAGCTGGGAAACAAATTGCCCAGCTCGGCGAACAAGCAAAGCAATCGGTCCCCCCGCTCAAGGTGCCTAGCGTCGATCCGAGGATGGTGCCCGGTTATAACAATCTTGACGATTACCTGCCCGACGCTGTACATTATGATTTCCTGGACGTGCAGATACACAGATACGAGTACGGGAAGCCTCTCGTCAAAGATTAAAAATCTCTAACAACGATGATGCGAAGATTGCATGATTGGTACTTGAAAATCTGCAGAGAGTCTGGGGGGAGGAGTACTTTGTATGCGAGAGTTAAACTGGAGCATGACCTCGTTGGAATTGAACTGTTGCCTATTCCATTTGAGGAGTTCTATCAGTTTTTCAATCAATTGGCCCTCGATAAAGCAATGGTCACCTGCTACTATCTGTAAGTACTACTACTTCTGTCATTAAGTCTCTCTATATAGCTCAGCTCTTTCATTGCATGTATTTATAATTATCCTCACTATATTATGCAGATTGAAGATCGCCGAATTGAAGAAAAGACAAATCGGTGATATTGGGTTCATTAACACAAATCTCATAGATGCAGTTCAGGTTAAAGATCATGCCGCAGAAACCGAGGCCAACTTGCTACGATCATTCAAAATAAATGAACATAAAGATATAATACTCTTTCCTTACAACTTCAAGTGAGTGATGTCTTGTGCATATTCGGTTTCCCTTATATATTAGTCCAGGTTATAGTAATGTAATTGATGAGTTATGCATGCGTATGCAGTTTCCACTATATTCTCCTGGAGATTAGGCTTGAGCAGGGAGTAGTAACTGTCTTGGACTCGAGACGAAAAGATTCCCAGAAGTATGCGGACATGACTGAAATCCTCAAGAAGTAAGTTAAATCGATCATTATCCACCATATCAACAAATTTGTTCATTTCCTGATATCAAGTAATTGTTTTCTTTTGTCTGGCAGGGTTTAGAGAAAATTCAGCACAAAATCCTCGGGACTCCCGAAGAAGCTGCAATTTAGATATCCGAAAGTAAGTACATATAGTACCATGTTCCGCGCGTCTCCTAGCTATTGATTCAAGCGCTAGTTTCATAAATACCATTTGGCATTCTTGCTTATCTGTTTGATTGACCTCTATTTCTTGTAAAGTGGTTGTGGCAGGAACAAGGGAATGATTTCTGTGGATACTACATCTGCGAGTCCATCCGCCACACGACCTGTGAGCGGGGCTACTCTGACAAACAATATGAAGTGCGTAAGAAATAATATTCACAATTTTTGTTTATTACCATCATTTGTGTTGAGTTTCATTCATTCATATATATATGTATTGACCCCCTTCTTCAAATTAGATATTTCGGCAGCGGGATGAACTCCTAAAACCAGATCGCATGCGAGCAATTCAAGAGAAATTGGCGGCATTCTTTCTTGACCACGTGATCGCTGAAGACGGAGAATACTATGTGGACCATGCGTCCATAATGTAGGAGATTATATTTGTAAGAGATAATTATTGTATATATGTAGCCGGTAGTGTCGGACGATAGATATACGAGAACTTGTTGTTCGACCAATCTCTCGGAGAAGGAGAGGTGGTCGATATCACTTCTCTCTGTATGCATATATGTTCATGATGATCTTCTGTTTCCTTCGTTTGCTTACTAGCTAGTTAGCGTGACTAGTCCTCTCTATACGTATGTATAGTACGTAGCGTCGACCAAGCACGGACATAAGAGAGGACACTTCTCTCTATTAATTAGCTATCTAACACAATATATGAAATACCTAAATTAACCCCCAAAACCCCCAAACCCCTTTAAAAAAACCAAAAACTCCAGCCACAGAAATGCTGACGCGTGGAGGTCTATTGGTCCCGGTTGGTGCCACCAACCGGGACCAAAGGCCCTCCTGCCTGGGCTCGGCGCACAGGCCACGTGGACGCCCATCTGTCCCGGTTCTGGTTTGAATCGGGACTAAAGGGTGAGGGTATTAGTAACGGCCCTTTAGTCTCGGTTGGGGAACCGGGACTAAAGACCTTTATGAACCGGGACAAAAGGCCGGTTTTCTACTAGTGTTAAGCTGACCTTGGCCGGGTTCACTGCTGACGGTGGTCGGTGTGAAATCACCTAGCGTCGAGGGGGTTATACAGAAGTACGTCATCGTCACCAGCATGACGAAGTTGCCACACCTCATGCTCTACTACTTCTGACTAATCAATGGACATTGATGGGAGGTCACGGACGTGCGAGTGAGGGTGATTAGTAAAGTGACGAGAGGATTAGGGAGCCGACGGTGAAGTGTCTCTATTGACCTCGAAAATCAACGGTTAGAGGGGATCTATACTGCTGCTGCTTGCTAGCAGTATAGGGTACCGTAAAAAACCTCTGGTTTTTCTTGAGGAACTCCTCGGTGACTCCACGAATAAGAAACAGACAAATGTTGCAAGTGGTAAATCCGAAACAGTACAAACCGAACCAAGGGCATATTCATATCGCGGGTCCATAATAGGAATAAATAATTTTTACTCAAGTTAAATACTCTTAGCGGCCCATATAAATACATGCACACCTAAACGAACAAGAAAGTAGATCATCTCCGCTGCCAAGTCCGTCTGCCCCCTCGGTGAGATCACTTGCAATACTGCAGATTACCTTGTGTTCCAGTGTTCCTTAGCCCAACGCTTTCTTCGCCTCTGCAGGACGTCTATCTTCCGCCCGCTGTCCCTTGGCGGTCGGTGTCAAGCTCATTCCCCTTTTGTTGCTGGTGGCACTACCGGAATAACCCCTAATCCCGACGGTCTATATTATGCCGACAGCCCCCGTCGACATATATGGAGGTATGCTGACGGCCTAGGGCAAGCCATCGGTGTAGAAAAGTCATCGGCATATCTCCACGTATGCCAACGGCCGGCATAGCGTGACATATGCAGCGGTCGTCGACAAAGGTGGGCCAGCCGCATAGGCGTGGGCCCGGAGACCCGGTGGTTGACGGGCGCTTGATGATATCGTATCTATGACGACAGCCCTAACGGCGGCAGTCAGCATAGTCTTGGTCCACATCATCGATTCGCGTGGCACATGCCACATCATCGATCCGAGGCGTGTCGGCTGGGCACACCTTATCGATCCGGGGGCACAGCTATGCCGACGCATTTCTCCGTATTATCTGTTTTTTATTTTTATCTTTGTTTCTAAATTAAAATTTGATTAACTTAAATGTGCCTTATCTAAACATACACATAAATTATATATAGATTTGGTGTAGAATTTTCCATAGATTATGAATATGTTGTTTATTACAGAAGCACCACAACGAGGTTGTATTCAATGGTGACACCCCTTCTCTCGCGCCTTTGGAGCTTATGCCATGACGAAGTCGCCAGCCCTAGTCCTATAGGGACGATGTGGACTCCTGGCTTGACTACCCCCCC
>NC_057809.1:4322266-4349018 GCF_018294505.1 Triticum aestivum | reverse complement strand
GGGTTTCTGCTACTTTCTTATATATGAGAAAATAGAAACAATTCCTGTGAAACTTGTCCAGAGAATAACTATTAATCCTAACCACTATAGTTTTTTCCAGCGACTACTTTAACAATGCATCTACATCTCATAGTAAAATGTGACGCTTTTATATTGTAAAGCTTTCATAATCTACAAAGACAAAGGTCAAATTTATTGTAAGTGTGACCGTAACACCAGGTACACTAGAAATAAAGTTAAAACTTTGTTGGCTAGAAATAAGGAGGGAGTACCCATATACCAAGAGGGAGTACCCACATGCCAGTTTGATCGCGAGCTGCTACATAAGATCCTGCTAATTTGACCCTCTGTGCGACATTGTCACTACTTTCGTCTGGCATAGGATATACATGATTACCATGGCCATCCAAACTTGTCAAGTATGTCATATCATCAGCGTAGATGTGGTTTCTCTGGACCCCGCCATGCCCAAGCGCCGGCACGCTAACCGCCCTGGACATTTTCCCCAAAAATAAGGCATAGTCACCCAAGCTGTTGGAAATGTGCCCTAGAGGCAATAATAAAAGTATTATTATATTTCATTGTTCATGATAATTGTCTTTTATTCATGCTATAACTGTATTATCCGGAAATCGTAATACACGTGTGAATACTTAGACCACACTATGTCCCTGGTAAGCCTCTAGTTGACCAGCTCGTTGTGATCAACAGATAGTCATGGTTTCCTGACTATAGACATTGGATGTCGTTGATAACGGGATCACATCATTAGGAGAATGATGTGATGGACAAGACCCAATCCTAAAGCATAGCATAAAAGATCGTGTAGTTCGTTTTGCTAGAGCTTTGCAAGTGTCAAGTATCTCTTCCTTCGACCATGAGATCGTGTAACTCTCGGATACCGTAAGAGTGCCTTGGGTGTATCAAACGTCACAACGTAACTGGGTGACTATAAAGGTGCATCACAGGTATCTCCGAAAGTAGCTGTTGGGTTGACACGGATCGAGACTGGGATTTGTCACTCCGTATGACGGAGAGGTATCTCTGGGCCCACTCGGTAATGCATCATCATATTGAGCTCAATGTGACCAAGGTGTTGGATACGGGATCATGCATTACGGTACGAGTAAAGTGACTTGCCGGTAACGAGACTGAACAAGGTATTGGGATACCGACGATCGAGTCTCGGGCAAGTAACGTACCGATTGACAAAGGGAATTGCATACAGGGTTTGATCGAATCCTCGACATCGTGGTTCATCCGATGACAACATCGAGGAGCATGTGGGAGCCATCATGGGTATCCAGATCCCGCTGATGGTTATTGACTGAGAGCGTCTCGGTCATGTCTGCATGTCTCCCGAACCCGTAGGGTCTACACACTTAAGGTTCGGTGACGCTAGGGTTATGAAGATATGTATATGCAGAAACCCGAATGTTGTTCGGAGTCCCGGATGAGATCCCGGACGTCACGAGGAGTTCCGAAATGGTCCGGAGGTAAAGAATTATATATAGGAAGTGCTATTTCGGGCATCGGGACAAGTTTCGGGGTTATCGGAATTGTACCGGGACCACCGGAAGGGTCCCGGGGGTCCACCGGGTGGGGCCACCTGTCCCGGGGGGCCACATGGGCTGTAGGGGGTGCGCCTTGGCCATCATGGGCCAAGGGCACCAGCCCCTATAGGCCCATGCGCCTAGGGTTTCCCCCTAGGAGGAGTCCTAGTGGTGGAAGGCACCCCCTAGTAGATCTCATCTACTAGGGCCGGCGCCCCCCTGGCACCCCTATATATAGTGGGGGAGAGGAGGGACTTCATACACCAGCCCCTGGCGCCTCCACCTCCCCCCGTTACGTCTCTCCCTCGTAGTCTCGGCGAAGCCCTGCTGCTGTGACGCCCTGCATCCACCACCACGCCGTCGTGCTGCTGGATCTTCATCAACCTCTCCTTCCCCCTTGCTGGATCAAGAAGGAGGAGACGTCTCCCGTCCCGTACGTGTGTTGAACGCGGAGGTGCCGTCCGTTCGGCGCTGGTCATCGGTGATTTGGATCACGTCGAGTACGACTACATCATCACCTTGCAAGCTTCCGCACGCGATCTACAAGTGGTATGTAGATGCAAACTCTCTCCCTAGACTCGTTGCTTAGATGAACTCATAGATGGATCTTGGTGAAACCGTAGGAAAAATTTTAATTTTCTGCAACGTTCCCCAACAGTGGCATCACGAGCTAGGTCTATGCGTAGTTCTCTTTGCACGAGTAGAACACAACTTTGTTGTGGGCGTGGATTTTGTCATCTTACTTGCCTCTACTAGTCTTTTCTTGCTCAACGGTATTGTGGGATGAAGCGGCCCGGACCAACCTTACACGTACACTTACGTGAGACCGGTTCCACCGACTGACATGCACACGTTGCATAAGGTGGCTGGCGGGTGTCTGTCTCTCCCACCTTAGTTGGAGCGGGATCGGTGAACAGGGCCCTTATGAAGGGTAAATAGAAGTTGACAAAATCACGTTGTGGTGATTCGTAGGTAAGAAAACGTTCTTGCTAGAACCCAATTGCAGCCACGTAAAAGATGCAACAACAATTAGAGGACGTCTAACTTGTTTTTGCAGCGATTGATCATGTGATGTGATATGGCCAGAAGTTGTGATGAATGATGAATTGTGATGTATGAGATCATGTTCTTTGTAATAGGATTCACGACTTGCATGTCGATGAGTATGACAACCGGCAGGAGCCATAGGAGTTGTCATTATTTTTTTGTATGACCTGCGTGTCATTGAATAACGTCATGTAAACTACTTTACTTTATTGCTAAACGTTAGTCATAGAAGTAGAAGTAGTCGTTGGCGTGACAACTTCATGAAGACACGATGATGGAGATCATGATGATGGAGATCATGGTGTCAAGCCGGTGACAAGATGATCATGGAGCCCCGAAGATGAAGATCAATGGAGCTATATGATATTGGCCATATCATGTCACAACTATATAATTGCATGTGATGTTTATTATGTATTATGCATCTTGTTTACTTAGGACGACGGTAGTAAATAAGATGATCCCTTATAAAATTTCAATAAGTGTTCTCCCCTAACTGTGCACCGTTGCTACAGTTCGTCGTTTCTAAGCACCACGTGATGATCAGGTGTGATGGATTCTTACGTTCACATACAACGGGTGTAAGACAGTTTTACACAGCGAAAACACTTAGGGTTAACTTGACGAGCCTAGCATGTGCAGACATGGCCTCGGAACACGGAGACCGAAAGGTCGAACACGAGTCGTATGGAAGATACGATCAACATGAAAATGTTCACCGACGATGACTAGTCCGTCTCACGTGATGATCGGACACGGGCTAGTCGACTCGGATCGTGTAACACTTAGATGACTAAAGGGATGTCTAATCTAAGCGGGAGTTCATAATTTGATTAGAACTTTATTATCATGAACTTAGTCTAAAACCTTTGCAAATATGTCTTGTAGATCAATGGCCAACGCTAATGTCAACATGAACTTCAACGCGTTCCTAGAGAAAACCAAGCTGAAAGATGATGGCAGCAACTATACGGACTGGGTCCGGAACCTGAGGATCATCCTCATAGCTGCCAGGAAACAATATGTCCTAGAAGGACCGCTAGGTGACGCTCCCGTCCCAGAGAACCAAGACATTATGAATGCTTGGCAGTCTCGCGCTGATGATTACTCCCTCGTTCAATGCGGCATGCTTTACAGCTTAGAACCGGGGCTCCAAAAGCGTTTTGAGCACCACGGAGCATATGAGATGTTCGAAGAGCTGAAACTAGTTTTTCAAGCTCATGCCCGGGTCGAGAGATATGATGTCTCCGACAAGTTCTACAGTTGTAAGATGGAGGAAAACAGTTCTGTCAGTGAGCACATCCTGAAGATGTCTGGGTTGCACAACCGTATGACCCAGCTAAACATTAACCTCCCAGATGAGGCGGTCATTGACAGAATCCTCCAGTCACTCCCACCAAGCTACAAGAGCTTTGTGATGAACTACAACATGCAGGGGATGGAAAAGACCATTCCTGAAGTGTTCTCGATGCTGAAGTCAGCAGAGGCTGAAATCAAGAAAGAACATCAAGTGTTGATGGTCAATAAGACCACTAAGTTCAAGAAGGGCAAGGGTAAGAAGAACTTTAAGAAGGACGGCAAAGATGTTGCCGCGCCTGGTAAGCCAGTTACCGGGAAGAAGTCAAAGAATGGACCCAAGCCTGAGACTGAGTGCTTTTATTGCAAGGGGAAGGGTCACTGGAAGCGGAACTGCCCCAAATACTTAGCGGATAAGAAGGCCGGCAACACCAAAGGTATATTTGATATACATGTGATTGATGTGTACCTTACCAGTAATCGTAGTAACTCCTGGGTATTTGATACCGGTGTCGTTGCTCATATTTGTAACTCACAGCAGGAGCTGCAGAATAAACGGAGACTGGCAAAGGACGAGGTGACGATGCGCGTCGGGAATGGTTCCAGAGTCGATGTGATCGCCGTCGGCACACTGCCTCTACATTTACCGACGGGATTAGTTTTGAACCTTAATAATTGTTATTTAGTGCCAAGTTTGAGCATGAACATTGTATCTGGATCTCGTTTAATACGAGATGGCTACTCATTTAAGTCTGAGAATAATGGTTGTTCGATTTATATGAGAGATATGTTTTATGGTCATGCTCCGATGGTTAATGGTTTATTCTTAATGAATCTCGAGCGTAATATTACACATGTTCATAGTGTAGATGCCAAAAGATTTAAAGTTGATAACGATAGTCCCACATACTTGTGGCACTGCCACCTTGGTCACATTGGTGTCAAGCGCATGAAGAAGCTCCATGCCGATGGACTTTTAGAGTCTCTTGATTATGAATCGTTTGACACGTGCGAACCATGCCTCTTGGGCAAAATGACCAAGACTCCGTTCTCCGGAACAATGGAGCGAGCAACCAACTTGTTGGAAATCATACATACCGATGTGTGCGGTCCAATGAGCGTTGAGGCTCGCGGAGGATATCGTTATGTTCTCACTCTCACAGATGACTTGAGTAGATATGGGTATGTCTACTTAATGAAACACAAGTCTGAGACCTTTGAAAAGTTCAAGGAATTTCAGAATGAGGTGGAGAATCAACGTGACCGAAAGACAAAATTCTTACGATCAGATCGTGGAGGAGAATACTTAAGTCACGAATATGGTACACACTTAAAGAAATGTGGAATCGTTTCACAGCTCACGCCGCCTGGAACACCTCAGCGAAACGGTGTGTCCGAACGTCGTAATCGCACTCTGTTGGATATGGTGCGGTCTATGATGTCTCTTACCGATTTACCGCTATCATTTTGGGGATACGCTCTAGAGACAGTTACATTCACTTTAAATAGGGCACCGTCTAAATCCGTTGAGACGACACCGTATGAATTATGGTTTGGAAAGAAACCTAAGCTGTCGTTTCTAAAAGTTTGGGGATGCGAAGCTTATGTCAAGAAATTTCAACCTGAAAAGCTCGAACCCAAGTCAGAAAAATGCGTATTCATAGGATACCCTAAGGAAACTGTAGGGTATACCTTCTACTTAAGATCCGAAGGCAAGGTCTTTGTTGCCAAGAACGGATGCTTTCTGGAAAAAGAGTTTCTCTCGAAAGAAGTAAGTGGGAGGAAAGTAGAACTCGATGAAGTACTACCTCTTGAGCGGGATAGTGACGCAGCACAGGAAACCTTTCCTGTGATGCCCACACCAACTGAAGAGGAAAACCATGATAATGATCAAGGGACTTCGGATCAAGTTACTGCTGAACTTCGTAGGTCCACAAGGACACGTTCCGCACCAGAGTGGTACGGCAACCCTGTCCTGGAAATCATGTTGTTAGACAACAATGAACCTTCGAACTATGAAGAAGCAATGGCGGGCCCGGATTCCAACAAATGGCTTGAAGCCATGAAATCCGAGATAGAATCCATGTATGAAAACAAAGTATGGACTTTGACAGACTTGCCCGATGATCGGCGAGCGATAGAAAACAAATGGATCTTTAAGAAGAAGACGGACGCGGATGGTAATGTTACCATCTATAAAGCTCGACTTGTCGCTAAGGGTTATCGACAGGTTCAAGGGATTGACTACGACGAGACATTCTCTCCCGTAGCGAAGCTAAAGTCCGTCCGAATCATGTTAGCAATTGCCGCATACTATGATTATGAGATATGGCAGATGGACGTCAAAACAGCATTCCTTAACGGGCATCTTAAGGAAGAACTGTATATGATGCAGCCGGAAGGTTTTGTCAATCCTCGGAACTCTAACAAAGTATGCAAGCTCCAGCGATCCATTTATGGACTGGTGCAAGCATCTCGGAGTTGGAACATTCGCTTTGATTAGATGATCAAAGCGTTTGGGTTTATGCAGACTTATGGAGAAGCCTGCGTTTACAAGAAAGTGAGTGTGAGCTCTGTAGCATTTCTCATATTATATGTAGATGACATAATCCTGATGGGAAATAATATAGAATTTCTGGACAGCATTAAGGCCTACTTGAATAAGTGTTTTTCAATGAAGGACCTTGGAGAAGCTGCTTATATATTAGGCATCAAGATCTATAGAGATAGATCGAGACGCCTCATAGGTCTTTCACAAAGCACATACCTTGATAAGATTTTGAAGAGATTCAGAATGGATCAGTCCAAGAAGGGGTTCTTGCCTATGTTACAAGGTATGAGACTGAGCTCAGCTCAGTCACCGACCACGGCAAAAGATAAAGAAGAGATGAGTGGCATCCCCTATGCTTCAGCCATAGGATCTATTATGTATGCCATGCTGTGTACCAGACCCGATGTAAACCTTGCCGTAAGTTTGGTAGCAAGATACCAAAGTAATCCCGGCAAGGAACACTGGACAGCGGTCAAGAATATCCTGAAGTACCTGAAAAGGACAAAGGACATGTTTCTCGTTTATGGAGGAGACGAAGAGCTCGTCGTAAAGGGTTACGTCGACGCTAGCTTCGACTCAGATCTGGATGACTCTAAGTCACAAACCGGATACGTGTATATGTTGAATGGTGGAGCAGTAAGCTGGTGCAGCTGCAAGCAGAGCGTCGTGGCGGGATCTACGTGTGAAGCGGAGTACATGGCAGCCTCGGAGGCAGCACATGAAGCGATTTGGGTGAAGGAGTTCATCACCGACCTAGGAGTCATACCCAATGCATCGGGGCCGATCAAACTCTTCTGTGACAACACTGGAGCTATTGCCCTCGCAAAGGAGCCCAGGTTTCACAAAAAGACTAGGCACATCAAGCGTCGTTCCAACTCCATCCGTGAAAATGTTCAAGATGGAGACATAGAGATTTGCAAAGTGCACACGGATCTGAATGTCGCAGATCCGCTGACTAAACCTCTCTCGCGTGCAAAACATGATCAACACCAGAACTCTATGGGTGTTCGATTTATCACAATGTAACTAGATTGGTGACTCTAGTGCAAGTGGGAGACTGTTGGAAATATGCCCTAGAGGCAATAATAAAAGTATTATTATATTTCATTGTTCATGATAATTGTCTTTTATTCATGCTATAACTGTATTATCCGGAAATCGTAATACACGTGTGAATACTTAGACCACACTATGTCCCTGGTAAGCCTCTAGTTGACCAGCTCGTTGTGATCAACAGATAGTCATGGTTTCCTGACTATGGACATTGGATGTCGTTGATAACGGGATCACATCATTAGGAGAATGATGTGATGGACAAGACCCAATCCTAAAGCATAGCATAAAAGATCGTGTAGTTCGTTTTGCTAGAGCTTTGCAAGTGTCAAGTATCTCTTCCTTCGACCATGAGATCGTGTAACTCTCGAATACCGTAAGAGTGCCTTGGGTGTATCAAACGTCACAACGTAACTGGGTGACTATAAAGGTGCATCACAGGTATCTCCGAAAGTAGCTGTTGGGTTGACACGGATCGAGACTGGGATTTGTCACTCCGTATGACGGAGAGGTATCTCTGGGCCCACTCGGTAATGCATCATCATATTGAGCTCAATGTGACCAAGGTGTTGGATACGGGATCATGCATTACGGTACGAGTAAAGTGACTTGCCGGTAACGAGACTGAACAAGGTATTGGGATACCGACGATCGAGTCTCGGGCAAGTAACGTACCGATTGACAAAGGGAATTGCATACAGGGTTTGATCGAATCCTCGACATCGTGGTTCATCCGATGACAACATCGAGGAGCATGTGGGAGCCATCATGGGTATCCAGATCCCGCTGATGGTTATTGACTGAGAGCGTCTCGGTCATGTCTGCATGTCTCCCGAACCCGTAGGGTCTACACACTTAAGGTTCGGTGACGCTAGGGTTATGAAGATATGTATATGCAGAAACCCGAATGTTGTTCGGAGTCCCGGATGAGATCCCGGACGTCACGAGGAGTTCCGAAATGGTCCGGAGGTAAAGAATTATATATAGGAAGTGCTATTTCGGGCATCGGGACAAGTTTCGGGGTTATCGGTATTGTACCGGGACCACCGGAAGGGTCCCGGGGGTCCACCGGGTGGGGCCACCTGTCCCGGGGGGCCACATGGGCTGTAGGGGGTGCGCCTTGGCCATCATGGGCCAAGGGCACCAGCCCCTATAGGCCCATGCGCCTAGGGTTTCCCCCTAGGAGGAGTCCTAGTGGTGGAAGGCACCCCTAGGTGCCTTGGGGGGGAGGGAAACCTCCCCTAGGCCGCCGCCCCCCCCTAGTAGATCTCATCTACTAGGGCCGGCGCCCCCCTGGCACCCCTATATATAGTGGGGGAGAGGAGGGACTTCATACACCAGCCCCTGGCGCCTCCACCTCCCCCCGTTACGTCTCTCCCTCGTAGTCTCGGCGAAGCCCTGCTGCTGTGACGCCCTGCATCCACCACCACGCCGTCGTGCTGCTGGATCTTCATCAACCTCTCCTTCCCCCTTGCTGGATCAAGAAGGAGGAGACGTCTCCCGTCCCGTACGTGTGTTGAACGCGGAGGTGCCGTCCGTTCGGCGCTGGTCATCGGTGATTTGGATCACGTCGAGTACGACTACATCATCACCTTGCAAGCTTCCGAACGCGATCTACAAGTGGTATGTAGATGCAAACTCTCTCCCTAGACTCGTTGCTTAGATGAACTCATAGATGGATCTTGGTGAAACCGTAAGAAAAAATTTAATTTTCTGCAACGTTCCCCAACACAAGCTCGGTACCTCCTCCCACTTACAAGCATACTTTGTTGTCAATTCATCAGCCAGCACAAAAACCTTGAAGAAGGGCTCGTGGCTGTTGTTGTACAATGGCAATTTCCCTAGCACCGTCGCTAGCTTGCCTCGCAGCTCAACAATGTTAGTTGACCATATGAAAGGTTCATTATCAATCTGGATACGCAACTCGACGTGAACAGCGACCAGAGGCCTGCCGTATTTGTTCACGCCAGTATTGAATTTGATCAGGCTCATTGAGGCGGTGAGGCCATATAATTTTCCATTGTAGAATACGATGTCCTTAAGGATCTGCCCATTAGATATGTTCGTTGTCCATCTGTCGGCCAGACAACCAATCCTGCAGACGGCGATGCTGCTTCGCGGGGGCATGGTGGCGAGGATGCAGTCACTTGACACGGGGGATTTCGAGAAGACAACCTTCGAGCCCGAGTAGACATTCCTCATGTTCTTTGCTTGGAGGAGCAACTCAACACCGGAGAACACGTTCCCCACCGCAAGCTGCTTGTCGTCCCCCAGCGCGGCGACCCAGCGCCGTCGTATGCTCCCACTAGCCGCTTGCCAACGAGCGCCTCGCTTTTGAGCGGGATGTGCAGGACCCTGCCGTCCTCGGGGCAGTATGCACACATTGTTTTGCAATCATCATCGTGCAAGGAGGGGTAGACGAGCCAGGGCAGGGTAGGCGGCGCGGCGTGCCTAGCCGCGATCGCGGCGGATCGCCACGACCTACACACGCCCGCGAAGCGTACGCGGTGGAGGAAGCTGCCTACGTTGAGGTAGACCACTTGAAGGAGGTCGTCAGGGAGATCAGTCCACTGTGCTGATGTCGCCATCGACGGCCTCCTATGTGTTATGGATCAAAACGATGAACACGTGCACAAAAAAGGGATAACCGAGGTTGCGCTCGTACCCTTAGTTTTCCTCTTTATTTCCTTTTCTCCTTTTCTCCCGGTACAATAATTTTGCCTTGCCTTTGTATATATATGTACACAGTCGACCAAACCGACCCAAAAAATCAACTAAGCCTACTCGTATACGATGACTCAGGCAGCATATATAATCGTAATCGGACTAGTACTAGCTAACTTCTAGTGACGTAGGCAACTAAGACAGCCACGGCCAGACTCAGTATGCACACTAACTACTGGATACCTAGCGCAGATACTCACCTAATACAATGAAACTAGTTAACCCGTAATCAAAATTATATTACATCTAATAGGTACTGCGCCTCCGCCGGCGGTCATTGATCGACCAATCTTTGTGGACCTGTTATCTGATGAGTTCGGCCTTGCGTACGCAACATGTATATGCTTTTATTGCCTGGCTGGAGTCCAACACGTATACCTACGGAAACCGACTTAATTGATACTCCTACTTGATAGTCGTAGCTCTGTTCCGTACATCTTCTTTCTCCTGCCACTCGCGGAAAACACGTATACCTGGCATCTTCTTTCTCCTGCCACTCGTGGTCAGAGGCACCTTATCGCCCCATCCTCCCCAAGCCGCCACCTCTATCGGTCTATCCACAGCTCGGGTCATTACTTCAAGCCCCACCTCATCTCCAACGCCGTAAATAACCGACTCCCCTCCACCGCCTCAACTTCATATGTCTTTTTAAGAGCGCGGACATATTTGGAATCCGGCGGAGGAGGTCGTGGTCGCTTTAGGGCATCGATAGTGCGCCTTGATTTTACCGGATCTGTCGTCTCCTTCGGAGGTGGAGGTTTCTTTGCAAAAAAATTCCCTCACTTCGGCTTCACAGATCTCCGCGTTTTCCTTCTCAGACCTCTCGTATGGTAACTTTTCCGGAGTCTTGAGAGATGGACCGTATCTGAATTGCCGCCTCCCGCCTCTGCTTGTACTGCTAGCCGCCGGAGCAGCGGCGTCTCTCTTCCTTTGTTGCTTACGAGGCGGAGAAGGAGGCGGAGTGCTCCGACGCACCGCAGGAGCCGGAGCGGCGGCATCTATCTTCCGTCGTTGCTGACGAGGCGGGGGAGGAGGCAGACTGCTCCAGCGCGCCGGAGGAGGCGAAGGAGGAGGCGGAATTCCCTCACGCGCCGGAGGAGCCGTAGAAGGAGGTGGAGTGCCCTGATCACTTGCCGGAGGAGGAGGAGGAGGCGGAGTGCCCTGACTCGCCGGAGGAGGAGGAGGAGGAGGCCGAGGCGTCCAGTTTGGAAACTTGATGTACTCCTGCCGCCATAGACATGTAGTCCTCAGAGCATAACCCAGCTGAGTCTCCCCTACACATCTAGGGTGGTCAAACTCGAGCTCCTCAAATCCCAAATGATAGGATCCGTGATCGGCCATATCCTCACCATCCATCTCAAGACACTATATGAACGATGAGTTTCTTCAACAACAACACCTTTAAGAAGGGAGCGATGCTTAATCGTCGGCGTCACTGGATCCAACTAGTCAAGGCCAGAATCTAGGATTTCAGACTGACAGTCCGAGCATATCTAAGCAATGCCTTTAACAAGGTAATCACGTATTACTACAGGCATTGCCAGAATTCAGAAAAAAGGCTTTCGCCCCAGAGCTCCACCATCGACGTAACCACTTTCCATGGTCCCAGCTGTTACATGAGATGCACCACTACACAACCAATCCTTGCGTCAAGCCCTCAGCCATAGTTCGCATCTCATCGCCAAAGTCAACCATCGGATCTGGAGAGATGAACTTTTCGAAGAGGAGAAGAAGAAGGAATAGAGGAGAAGAAGAAAAAATAGAAGAAGAAAAAAAAAGAGGAGAAGAAGAAGAAATAGAGGAGATGAAGAAAAAAATAGAATAATTTCATCTTCTTATTTTTTTTTTCTCCTCTTCTTCTCCTTCTTCCTCTTCTTATTTTTCTTTTTCCTCTCCTTCTTTTTCTTCTTCTTCCTTCTTCCTTTTTCCTCTTTTCTTCTTTTTCCTTATTTTCCTTATTCCTCTCCACTAACCTAATATGTACTAAACTAAAATGCACTAACAGTACAACTAACCTAAAATGCACTAAATCAGAGAACATATATACATAGATAAAACTTCTCTAAAAATTTAATAGCTAATCTAGCAATGAGAGATGAAAGGACAAAGTTGCTAACCTTTGTGATCACTTGGATGAATGGGGTGCCTTCATCTTCATAATTTTTTGCAAAAATGAAGGGTGAGCTCGAGAGGAGAGGAAGAAAACTAAGAGGAGAGGAAAGGGGAAGAACAGAGAGCTTGGGCTAGACGAAGGCTTTATATAAGATGATCTTTAGTCCTGATTGGTTATACCAACCAGGACTAAAGGTGGGACACTAGTCCCGGTTCGTGCCATGAACCGGTACTAAAGTGTTGGTGGGGCCCCAGCCTGCCACCACCTCTTTAGTCTCGGTTCGTGGAACGAACCGGTACTAGAGGTTCGCCAGGAACCGGGACTAATGAGCACCGCCCGCCTAGCCGTTGGAACCGGCACTAATGATCATATTAGTGCCGGTTCATTTACAAACCGGGACTAATGATCTAAACATTAGACCATTTTTTTACTAGTGATGGTGTACTCCACAAGTTAGTCGGCATATATTGTGCTAGGTCTGGGCGATGTGATCCAAATGGTAGCGTGCCTGGAAGTCTGGATTATACGTTGAGATGGATCTTCCGATCAGAAATCTATAATGGAACAAAATCAGAGAAGCACGAGGAGATGACAAGTCAAGATTAAAGGGAGATTGTTAGACTAATCTTTATTATTATAAGGCTAGTTATCTAGGTTACTCACGTTTATAGTGTGGTAGTAGCACACGTTCGAAAATAGTCTAAGCTAGTCTGGTTAGTTTGCATAATGAGAAAAGTCTGAAACAAACCTTGAGTCTGAATCGAACCCTGACCATG
The DNA here is from genome assembly GCF_018294505.1 of Triticum aestivum. Lineage (NCBI taxonomy): Eukaryota > Viridiplantae > Streptophyta > Magnoliopsida > Poales > Poaceae > Triticum > Triticum aestivum. Next base: position 4,335,905 of record NC_057809.1, on the reverse strand, counting down.
AAATCCCTAAAATTGACACCCCCTAGTCTTTAATTCCGGTCTATTCCAGCTGATTTCTGCTAAGTGCTCGTTTGGCGCAGCGGAACAAGAATGAAATAACTTTGTATCCTGTCTCAGCATAGCCCGCCAATCAAGTAGCCAGTGACATCACTCATCACACGCAGCTACTCACACCTAATATATTCCCTTTTCCAAAAAATAAAATCTACTGATACATACCATGCGCCTCCGGATTTCCTCCATCGCGTCAAGACGGCAGATCGTCGGCAGCAACCTCCATGCCAGCGGCCAGGTACTCGCTGAGGTGCTCTACAACGTGGGCCTTCTTGCCCGCCGCCAAGCCGATGGGCACTGCCAGGAAGGCATGTTGTACGTGGCCAGCTCGTGTGTCTTCCTCGACGATGGCTGTGCATAATGACCACTGAAAAAAAATAGCGCGCTATAACGTCGCTAATAACACGCTATAGCGTATTGAGAATTTCCTCGTTAAATATATCAGTGTACAATGTCTCGCTAATAGCACGCTATAACACGATATAGCACACTAATAGCATATTTTAAGGTCAGCGCTATTTTATTTTAGCGTGCTATTTTTTTCATTGTCACGCGCGGGCCTGTGTGTGCAGCAGCAGCCTTGCTTGGCCGGTCGAAGACCGCGCCGCACGTAGCTATCAACGAATGTTCGGCATGTGGTGCCCGCCCAAGCCAAAGAAAATTGGCCCATCCAAGTGCAGCCCAATTTATTTGTTAACCAAAATGAGCCAATGGTTCTAATTACTGCTGCTGTATTCAAAGTTTTTTTGCTTTCGTTCTGCTAAAAAGAAAAACTCACTTCGTGTGTTACTCAAAAGGAAAAAAAAAGTAGTGTGAATTTTTTATTTTTTTGCACAGATGGCTAATAAATAAGGACTTTTATAACTACCAAACATTCGGATTTTAGCAATAGGCAAGAACAATTCTTATTTCATTTTAATTATATACATGCATGCATTACAATGACTAATTTTCCTTTCACGTGCACTAGTCTCTCTAATTACATGCATATATGCACTAAAGGACGAAAAGGTGATGTCATCCTAGATTTTTTTTCAAACTTTAAAATGTTTTGTAGCTCAAATCGTCGCTCCGATTGAAAACCCGTCTTCACAAAAAAAACGTCTCGACGAGATCTTCAAAACTAGATCCCATGTTGATATATTCTGATGACTTTTTTTCAGACCAAAAGTTACCACATTTGAACTACGTAAGTTATCACTTCTGTCATACATAAGTTACCGTGTCATTTACACAAAAAAAATTCGTGACATGTTTTCAACAAACTTTTATCTCAGGGTTAAAAAGTGATTATGATGTTTGCAGTGAGTTATCGGCTTTGTTGTTTATATTATCATGTTGCACAAAAGTTATCGGGGTATATTTTTTGATAATTTTCATTCCTTCGGTCAAAAGATTACCACGATATTTCTATATGAGTTATCAGCTCTTATGTGCGTGTATTATCATGTTGTTTACACATGAGTTATGGAGGTATTTTTTAACAACATTTTCCCCGGTATATTTCGACGACTTTTTTCGGACAAAAAGTTACCATGCTTATACTACGTAAATTATCATATCTGTGGTACATAAGTTATCAGCTTGTTTCCACTAAAACTACCGGGGCATAAAAATGATTTCTCTTACCTTCTCCCCACATGCATGCGTACACTAGAGGACATAAAAAGCTAATGTCGTCCTACATTCTTCTATTTCGAAACTCAACTTTTTTACCCAAAAAACCGTTGGTCTGATCAAAAAGTCGTTTTAACGTAAAAAATCTTACGCGACGGGAAATTCAAAAGTAGGTTCCATGTTGGTATATCCCCGATGAGGTTTTTTGGTAAATAAGTTACCAGGCTTGGATTAAGTAATTTATCAGCTTTGTTGTGCATATATTACCATGTTATTTACACATGAGCTGTCTTGATGTTTTTTAACAACTTTTTTCCAGATCAAAAAGTTACCACGCCTTGGCTAAGTAAGGGTCTGTTTGGTTTGAGTCCTGGCCACGGTGCCTGGAAAAAGTCAATGCCTGGAACAGGCCTGAGAGCACCTGTGCTATATGCCTGGGCAGGCTGGTCTGAGGGAATGCCGTTTGGTTGATGCCCTAACCTGGAAAAGCATTAGAGAATATTTTATAGGACCAAGAACACGTACAGTTGTGGAGCCCACTGGCCCATCAGAATATGTTAACGCTAATTCATATCCAGGCACGCACCAGGCCTGTGAAATCGGTGGTCTGGCCTCAGGCTAATGATGGTGCCTGAATTTACCCAGGCTAATGACGACGACAAACTTTTTCAGGCCAGGCATGCTGTTAAACGCTCAGGTTACTATCCAAACAAGTCCCAGGCAGTTTTCAGGCACGCTCGTGGCCAGGCATGAGTTCGCAAGGAAGGCAACCAAACTGACCCTAAGTTATCGGCTCTGCTGTGCTTATATTATCATGCTAATACACATGAGTCATCGATGGTGCTTTTCAATAACTTTTTCCCGAGTCAAATAGTTACCACATCCGGGCTAAATAAATGATCAGCTCTGTTGTGCATATATTACCGTGCTAGCACACATGAGTCACGGGGGTTTTCTCAATAAATTTTTTCCATGAGTCAAAATAGTTACCACGTCTGGGCTAAGTAAGTTATCAGCTCTGATGTGCGTACATTACCATGCTAATACACATGAGTTATCAGCTCTATTTCAACAACACCTCGTCCCTCGTTCAAAGTTTATCACAATATTTGTATCTAAGTTATCAGTCTTGTTGTACGTAAATTATCATCATATTTACAGAAAGAAGTTATGTAAGTCTAAGAGGCGAAACATTTATTTCTCTAAAAATGATGATCTGTACAAAAAGGAGACAAGTACAAACACAACACATCGTTCCTTATAAAACTTGGTCCAGATGGTTCTTCTCATCGTGGAAAGCATTGCTGTTTTCCCACGTTTGAATAAAAAAATATCAGCTAACCTGTACGTAAAATACAAAAGCCAGTCTTAGCCCAGGTGGTGGTGCACTGGTATCCCATGGAGCAGCGCGTGTGTTTGACTCCATACAGGCGCACTTTTTTCTCTGCCATATCTTTTCACGCGCTGGAACTGGGCCCGTGTCAGAAACGGATCGGGCGGCGAGCGAGGGAGAAATTATCGCGCGGGGAATCAGGATCGAACGGCAATCAGATCGTTCGGATCTATTCCCTAATTCCGAACGTTCGGAATTTATAAATTCCGAATAAATAAAGTGTACAAAAATGTTTTCATGGAAAGAATGTACCGTTTACTCAAGAGCAAAGCAATAGAGAATTTATTCCAGGTTTGGCAGCAGCAGCAGTTAAACAATACTTCTAGGTTTCACTCTGGTCATCAGCAACAAAAATAAAAACTCAGTGCCTTAAATCTAATTGCGAGCAGAAATCCAAAGATTCCGAAGAATGTCAGCAGCAGAAAGCTAAAGATGAAATACGCAAACATAATCAAAAAATGCGAGCAAAAGAACCGGTGGAGCACATACAAGGTAGTGGAGTATCCAATTCCCGAGCTTGATTCGAAGACATCATAACTGAAAGATTCCGAAGCAACTAGCAAGTCACTAACTAAACTGACTACGACTAGCCACAGATATTAGGAAGTAATAGCACAAGTAGGATCCTGCAAGTTCAGTAACGTGCCACAACATACAAGGAGGAACGACCAACCCACTATAGAGGGTTAACTTCAGCGTCGACCATGTGAGCGGCCACAACAGAGAAAGATGGTAGACTAGTCATTTTCTTGTCTCGGTAACTCGAAGATAACTCCCAATGCCTGCATGCCAATCAATATCATTAGTCGAAACCAATTTGAACAAGACACACTTACTGAAAAGCCGATGAAGTTATATCTTAGAAGTCTGCATGATTGCAACAATAGACATCAACTTGCAGTACAAACTAACAGATCATTGACACACAATGCCTCCATTGGAGTACAATAAGAATCTTACTAATTGTCTAGTCATTTGAGATCTACTTCCCATATCAAGGGCATATGAGAGGCTCATGGACGACAAAGTATGTAAGTTGTCGACATGCTTCTCTAGAATACAATAACTAGCTAGTTTGAAATTTACTAAGTTCATACTGTAGAGACCTCAAACAATAGATCACGCATGATCCTATTATATATAACCAAACAAAAGGATATAAACACAGCAGAATAGATCATTACAAGTATAAAACTGTAGCATCTAGCAATGAAAAAACAAATCACCACATATTTACTTTAACGACAAAGAAATAAACAATTAAATCTATTCTGACACAACCAAATGAACAATAATAAAGAAATACATTATCAAACTATAGAATAGATCACAGCAAAACAAACTAATTGGACTTTTGCTGATTGTGAAATGTACGTAATGTTGTTTCTGGATAATAGAAATTTGTTTAGGGATAAAAGCCATCATAGGTGATGTAACCTATGTCAATGATATGTCTAATCTGTACCAAGTCAATGTGTAGCATTAATTTGCCAACTGTTGAAGAGACAAAGAAACAAACTACTCAATGTATTCTTACATATCTACACAATCGGCCCTTAATCACATGAACAAATATTACATCAATCACGTGCGAAAAGTAACAGAAATGAATGCCAGCAAAACAAACTAGTTGGACTGTGTTTGCTTGAGGAATATAGATAGAAAACTATTACCAGCGGTATAGACATTTGTATAGGGAGAAAAGATGGCATAACACATGCCCTTTGTTGTCTGAATACGTTTGAGATGCATAGTATCAAGATTGAGCATGAAAACTCCAATCATCGTGGACAGAACAACCACATTTGTGTCCTCATCATATCCCATTATCATTACCCTTGTGATGTCACTTAGCCTTTTGCGTGGAAAGAGTTCCTCCAACTGAATGTTTTTCTGCAGCAGCACCCATTCGATAACACCATCACAGTTCAATTTCCTCTCCCATAACTTGATGGTAAGTTTTGATAAAACAGCGAAACCAAGTCCACTCTCCTTTGTCCGTAAGATCTGGAAAGTGTAGTGGTCAGAAGTAATATGGGTGTCTGCCGGCTTCTCAATCACACGAAGACTTTGTCTTTCAAAATCAAATGCAAGGACATCGCCTCCATCAAGCAACCAGTAAAGTGCATTCCCAACAAGGACGCTTGGTCTTGAATAATCTATGCTCTCTATAGAAGCCACATAGACAACATCTCCCCATACACGCGACGCCGATTCATAGAGACAAGCGAATATATGTGCGTCCCAGTTGCAAATCAAAACCAATTTGAACGGACTCGAGAAGCAATCTCCATGCACATGCCCATCTTCTGTGTCAGTGCACAACATCCCGCCATACCATCCACACAATTTTTTATCATTGTCAAGTCCTAGTGGTAAATCCATGCAGTGTCGTTGGTCAGTGAGCGGATCCACCAGGACAACCTAACGCCAAAACTGGTGATCAGGACGGCGAGCCCGTGCCGGCAGCCTTGGAAGTCCCATTGCTCATAGTAGGCGTAGGGTATGCTGATGTCGGGCAAGGAGAAGCGGGCGGCAGGGATGCGGTCGGGCGGGTCTAGTATGGGACGGAATAAGCGCGTGCTGCCAACAATCCCCTGAAAGAAGCCGAGCAGAGGAGGTTTCTGGTGGTGCCTGCGAAAGCGGTGGAGGAACTCGGGGTTGGAGAGAAGGATGCGCCAGCGCCTGCATACAGCGGACGCACGAGGGAGCGACGATGGCTGAGGAGGGAGGCGGATGAGGATCTCCCGGAGGAGGTCCTCGTCTTCCAGCGGTGGCGGCGTCGCCGGCGAGGAACGGGAACGGGAACGGCGGCGGCTCATACTTGAGTCTACAGCTAGGGTTCCTACACGCAAGGAGAGGAAGAGAATCATCAGGAGATGCATGCCCAACTGAAATCGGTGTAGAAGCAATAGGAATTAGAGGCGCTCACCGTTCTGCCGTGCCGGAGCGCCGCCGTCGGTCGTCGGGAAGGGCTAGGGTTAGGGCGAAGAGACCGGGGAAGGAGGAACGCGACCGAGGACGAGCTGCCGTGCTGCTTTTTCCATCTCTCCCGCATTGCTTCTTCTTTCTATTGCGGGCCGACTAAACCATGGCCCAGTAATAAGCTGGCTAATGCTTTTTGCTCCCTATTTTTGGCAACAACTTGAGTGTAATTTTGTCTTCAAAATAAAAAAACTGAAGTGATTCTAAAAAAATAAAACCTGCGTGTAAGTGTATATACAATTTTTTTTGCAAATAAGTGCATCATATACTTTTATTTATAAAACTAATAGAATATAGAATATGCGGCATTTTTCTATTTACATTTCTTGCCTGCATTTATGAAACACGGAAGCAAGAAGTGTGAGACACCACAAAAGCCAGCCGCCGTCCCCAAAAAGCTAGGGTTTCCCCGCCTCCCGTCGGTGCCATCGCTGGTCCACCTCGTCTACGGTCGCCTTAAGGCAATGGTGGCGGAGTGGATATTGGCCCTTGCCGATGGGAGGTCTCCGTTTCTAAATCTTTTTTTGAGTTTTGTTAGGGTTTGTGTTCTGCTCAGGAAGGCGAGACGGCGACGGCTTCCTGAAAATGGAATAAAGGTCTCCTAGCCTAGTCCCCGTTTCGTTGATGCATCCAGCATCGTCTGTGGGCGTGTGGAGGTGTGTCTCCTGCGAATCTGTCTTTGGTGGATTTCCTCGGATCTGTTCGTCGTTCGTCTATGTTCTTGTGTCTTAAGGCTGGAGTCTTTTTCTTTACACTCTTCATCGACGGCGGTTGTTGTTCTAGTGTGTTGGTTCTATGGGGCCTAGAAAGCGCCACGCCTTCGGCTTGCTTCAGTGCTTATAGTCGTCGCTAGGTGGTCTAAGGATCTGGATGTAATTTTTATTATTTCTAGTGTTCATTGTACTACCATTATTGAGGATGAATAGATTGGAAGCTTTTCCCGCAAAAAAAAAGATACACGGAAGAAGAAAAGGACAATCTCGCAAAATAACCAGCTATAATGAAGCAATTGTGAAAGGTCAACCTATATCTATTTTTCTAGGAGAACATGAGGATGTCTTATGTAAAAATGATCTGGCTGTGCAAATATAGAAACCAGGGGAAATAATTAGAGCAGAAAGCCCTCTTTTAACTGAAAGCTTCATATAATGATGGTGCTAGACATCGAGGGTGGCTCTCTGCGCTCACCGCAAAGAGCCCGACCACAGGCCTGCTGGAGGGGCCATGAGGCCCAGTGACAAGGGGGAGCATGAAGAAGAAGATAAACACAGCGCCACCAACATGGAGAGCAATTAATTAAGGAGCCTTTCTTCAAGAGCCTCCCAACGATCATTTAGGGTGGGCTGTGAGTGTGCCACTTGGCGCGCTCTTAGCCGTGACAAGTGTCACAATCTCGGTACTTTCTCTAGATTTTTTCTATTTTCCAGCACGCGTTTTTGACTTTTTATATTTTTTTGGTTTTTTTGGCTTTTCCAGGTTTCCACCGGTCTTTCTTAGCTTTTCAACATAAGAAAATAAAAAAAATAAAGTTTGTACAAAAAAATGTGTTTTCTCTTTTTTATCGTTCCGTGAGAGGCACGGTCCATCTTTCGCGAGAGGCAGGGTTTTGCTTCTGCGAGAGGGACGATCATTCTTATTTTTTTTCTTTCATGAGAGGCACGCTTTTTTTTGTGAGAGGCACGGTTTTACTTCTGCGAGAGGCACAACCGTGCCTCTCGGAAACGAAAAAAAACTGTGTTTTCTCTTCTTTTTTTCTTTCATGAGAGGCACGGTTTTACGTCTGCGAGAGGAACGTTTTTTTCTTCCACGAGATGCACGGCCGTGCCTCTCGGAAAATGGCTTTCGGAAAGGAAAAAACATGCTCCCGGTTTGGTTATTTCGTCCGGTTTTTGTGACCTTTTTTCTGGGAAAAAATTGTCAAAACCTATCAACATGGAATCTAGTTTTGAAGATCTCGACGCGAGGAATCCAACGGTAAAAAAGGTTCAATATATGGACGCACGATTTAAGAGATAAAACGTTTTAAATAAAGGAATCTACGAAAAGAGGGAAAGCTCCCAAGTACAAGTGACGCACTGCATGTGTGCCACTTGTCACAACCTGAGAAGGGTGGAGTGATCTTTGCAAGGATCTCCACTACTATTAGACAATCCAACAACAACTTTTTTACGTGCACCCCGCAATTGGCCCAGAACACCATACAACCCATTCAACACCATACGATTAGTTCCGCAAATCTCAATCTAACGGTCATCGTCGATCTAATAGCTCTATGGTGTGGACTTGGCAATTTCCAGTGACTGACCGTACTCCACCATCCCCAAAGCCTTCTCTCTCCAATTATCAATCCCACGTCCCCAACAATCACGCAACTCTAATCGCAGACTAAGGAAGGAATTGGTTCCCCTCGCATTCTATTAGGAAACAAATTACGGTCGAGTCCTATTATATAGGAAACGAATCAGAGGTGCATCTATCCTATTAGGAAACTAAATCACCAAAAAATTATATGTAGTGATGTCGCAGCCGTCGTCTTCTGCGAGACCAGGGCGCTCTTGCGTCGCGACTACGACGACTCCATCCGCATCCAGAGCATGTTCTCCGTCAGCCATCGGCATCCGTATCGGCTTTTGCTCTGTCCGCAACACCCACGTCGACAACTACCCACCACCGACGCCCTCCGCCAACTGCCGTCGTCCCGAGGGCGGCGCCTTCTCGGACGTGGCGCATGAGGTGTCGTCGTGCCGTTCCTACCGCCGTCCGGCTGGGGCGTCAAGGACTATTTTGATCCGCAATTTCATCTACCAACCAATCCTGCTCTCATGCGTACTAGAAACATTTTTTGGGAGAGGAAGAAATTGCTATTCGGGCGTTTAATTAATCATTTGATAATTCCAAATACATGTGATTGGAGCATGAAAATCATTCCCGTGTATTGATTAAGGAAGAAATGAGATTGATTGGAAGAGACTAGGCATCACATTATACGTCAACACTATCCCTCACGTGTGGCTCCCTCATGCCTAAACGTGGACCGAAAGTGGGCTGCAATTTAATTGTGCCAGCCGGGTCTTGAACTCAAGACCTCATGGCTCCGATACCATGTAGAAGTGCATGCTCTAGCCAATGCAACCAAAAGACCACTCTGACGGAAGAGACTAGGCAGCACATTATACGTCAACAAGAGTGTGTCTGTTTAGACCTATATAGTTACAACGAGGTTGATATTTAGACCAAGATGGATTAGAATTTGACTATATGCACAAGTTTGGCCGCCCTCATAAAGTGTATGTTTAGTGAGTGCACGTGTATTGCAGATTAAATGAGAATCTTGGGGCTTTAAGCAATCTAGAATTCTAGGTTTGGGATTATCTTAGGTTGCCAATGGTTGTACTGCAAATGTATAATTTGATACGACACGTACATAAGAACTGTGCAGCAGTCTTGGCTTACAACTTAGGATCAGAGGGACTTGGCTTACAACTTAGGATCAGAGGGATACTGAAGAAGTGAAGATGCAGGTCTCTGTTTCCCAGGATTACTTCTACCACCATATGCATTAAACTGGACCATATCAACAGGTAACGGCATCACCTTGATTAGAATTGCCTTATTTTGGTCTGGTTGTGTTTACGGATGATGTTGACTGGAATTAAGGTGGGTGGAGCCTAGCTTGAGGGGTCGAAAATCAGAATATATAATTCATTCTTAGAGAAAACTTTACTTGCAGACTTCATGTGCTCATGTGTCATTTTATAATAATTGCATAGCAATCCAGTAAATTATGTAAGTTTCAATAGGAGGCAAGAAATTGTAGATGTACTACTATTTCAGTTACATGATTCTATACATCTAAAAAAGCTCACATGATTCTGTAACTGTTGTTGGAGAATATCTCACTAATCTATAAAGGTATCTAATCTATTTCAGTCGGATTTTTTCGTGATAATGTAAGTTCCTTTATATATTCATGTGCATTCTATTAAGAACTTAGTTGGTGTGTAATGCATGCTACTGCTTTACATAGCTATCCCAATATCAAGAAATATATTGCAGCATTTCATTAAGAACCTAAACACGAGGGGGCTAAGAGCATCTACAGCTACAGGATGCAAATTTGGGCCATCAAACGTCCCTGGATGAGCCTGCCCGTGCGCATCCGCGCACAGTGACCGGGCGGGCCTCAAATTTGACTATTTGCTATGACTTACCCTATTTTGAAAACATCTATTACATGCAGGTCATGCACGACCATCTTCCAGTCCGTTTGGGCCGGTCGGGCTGTTAAAATTTAAGTGTATAAGCATCAAACAGGATATACTTCTTAAAATATTGAAAAGATCAAAGGTGCTAAAGGGTCATGTAGCAACCCAACAATGAAGATTAAACATTGTAAGTTTCTTTGAAGTAGGCAACTGAGGCTAGATGAGTGCCATACTACGCAGTAAAACTGGGCATATACAAGAGTTATTTGCCTCTGCTGCAAGTGGTGACGTGAGCACGGTTAGATCACTAGTCAGACTCACAACATCAACTGCAGATAGATACATAGGGATGTCACAGAAACTGTGTAAAGTGCCAGAGCCTATTGCCTCTTGTCCATTGAGCTTGCTAGTACCTGATTCACAGAGCCAAGCATTAACCAAATAAACTCCACAAGTCAGTAATCAGCCAACGCAAGTTGACTAATGTCTGCTGATCTTAGATAGTATACAAGAGAAAGAGTTCACACAATTAAATCTGACAAGTTCCACTACATAGACCACGGTACATAATAAAAGTAGAACAACCTACACCTCAGCGTCGACCACATGACATACCACAGCATACATAATGGAAGATCCTACAGATTACATAATAGGACAGTTTGAGGGTTGACCACATCAAAATAGAGGAACTTCCTTACACCAACTAGGTATGTCCGTGTCTCAGCAACCCGAACTTAACTCTTAATACCTGCAGAACAATCAATGACATGCCAGTCAAGCAGATTTGTAATAAGCTCTCACAGAAAAGTCAAAAGTTGTGTGATCCCCAAAAATAAACATTAACTTTATCATAGTGCAAATTATTAAAAATAAATCCAAAGCTGAATCATCCAAGCATTATTAGACAAACTTGATAGGAGTACTACAAAAGGAGAACATCAATCAATAAGGAACATTTTGTTTGCACTGCACCTATATGGTGACATGTTTCAAGTATTCTTACTGCATAACTTCCTACATTGTAAGTCACTTGAGCTTTAATTTGTATATCATCAGCATGTAAGAGACTCATGGAATGCAAAGCAGAAGCATATGCAATTTTTGTATTATATTCCTTCTATATATAGACTTAATGTCGTCCAGTAATAAACTAAAAAACTACATCACCATATGCTCAATAGACCGACAAAGAACCAATCAACTCAATTTATTCTTATAAAAGTAGCTAGTTGACCCTTAATCATGTACCGGACATTAACTGGAATGAATTTCAGCGAAATAAACTAACCGGACTTTTTTGCTTCTCAAATATACATAGCGGGCTATTACCTGTAGTATAGAAATTAGCGTAGGGATACAAGGATTGGTAACATATCTTGTCTCTTTTAATTGTATGTCTGATCTGCATCGAGTCAAGTTGGAGCATGAAGTTGCCAATTGATGTAGACGGAACAATCTGGTTTGTGTCCTCATCATAACCCACCATCACTATGCTTGTGTAGTCAATACACGTTGTGCTTGGAATGAGCACCTCCAATTGAATAGTTTTTTGCACAGGCACCCATCCTACAACGCCATCACAGTTGGATTCTCTCTTCCACAGCTTGATCATCGGTCCTGCCAAATATGCGAGGCCAAGCCCACTATCCTCTGTCCTTAAGAGTCTTAAAAACTAGTGGTTAATCGGCGGAAGTCTGCCGGCTTGTCAAACACCGCAAGGCTCTGCCTTTCAAGATCAAAGGAAAGAATACCAACACAAAAAAACCAGTAAACAACATTCCCAACAAGTATGCTGGGCCTTGAAAGAACAAGGGCATATGGAGTCGCCATCGAGACGACATCTCCCCACACACGACATGCCGAATCATAGAAGAAAGTGCATGCTTGCCTATATCCGATGCACATCAAAACCAGCTTGAACGACCGGCTCGAGAAGCAATCGCCGTGCACACGACCATCATCGGCGTCGGCAGAGGACATGGAAGTCCCACTGGTCGGAGGATTCTCGGCTCAACGGCACGGGGAAGCGTTCGGCAGGGATGTGGTCAGGCGAGTCCAGAACAGGAGTGAAGACGGGAATTTTACCCTCCCAGTCCCACCCTGCGAAGAAGCCGAGTAGAGGAGGTTTCCGGTGGTGCTTGCGGAACCGGCGGAGAAATTGTGGGCCAGACACGAATATAGTTTTAAATAGCGCGCTAAACCTCTTAGCGGCGAACCTCTTCTAAACGCTATAGTGTGCTATAGCGGAGCTATAGCGCGCTATTTAAAATGTTTATTCATTTGTTTAGACCAATGTCTCTTAGCGCAAGACCTTTTGTAAATGCTATAGCGGGCTATTTAAAACAATGGACACGATGCACCGCCATCGCGTGCAGACGAGGGAGGCGCATGGGAGGGAGGCGGAGAAGGATCTCACGGAGCAGGTCCTCGTCATCCAGCGGAGCCTCCATCGCCGGTGAGAAACGGCGGGGAATCATACTTCAGTCAAGAGCACGTGGAGGAGAATCATCCAAAAAAATATGGGACTGGGAAGCAAAAAATAGGCCAGGGCCGGGCGGGGCGCCGCCTTCTGTCGCCTTGAGGAGCTAGGGCAGAGCTCGGGGTAAGGCTGAAGGTATTAGGGCGAGGGCGCGAGGCGTGGCGGTGGGTTGCATGACCTTCCTTGTTTGTTCGGGTCAATTCCCGTGGGGATGCGCCCGTCCCTGCCAAGGCCCCAAAAAGCGCTGCAGGGACAAAGTATTTTTCCTTAAAAGAAACATGTTGTAATGTGAAGAGTAAAAGCCTGACGCCGCAATTTGCTGTATATTCAGTTCAGAAAAGGTAAATTATAACGAGTTATTAGTATCAAACTAGCATATGCCCAGCATAAAAAAGATGGAAGAACCTACGATCGATGAGTAACCTTTTTTGTGTCTCAGCAACCAAAGTTTAACTCTATGTACCTCCAGAACAACTAATGCCATCGACCATACCAATTTGTACTAGTCACTCACGGTGGCCGATGAAGTTAGTACCTCACAATTTTGTATATATTAAAGTCACCATTGTGGATATTATACAAAAGATACTAAAAGCTGAATCATCTTAGAGTTACAGAAATATACAAAGCTGAATCATCACGGCAAGCTGGGACAAAATTCTAACCTATAAGGTCTCTAGGTAACTCGCTCTCCCAACGCTTGCTCGATTTTGCACTGTTTTGGCTGTTATATCGCTCCTGGTCGGGTCAACGCGCTTCTGTCGGCCGTTTTATTTTTATTACTGGCTCTTTGACCCAGCGATCTTTCTTGGTTTCCGGTGACTGGTTGGCTCGCTGTGATCTTCCATTGGCTGGGTTCGATTTTCTCGGGTGAACCGCAGTGGCGGAGCTACACAGGATAGG
>NC_057809.1:4275009-4321849 GCF_018294505.1 Triticum aestivum | reverse complement strand
CTAAATAAATTCTTCATACTTTCTTCCAAGGCTAGGGGCACGGCCCCTGCAACAGTGTGTGCACATAGCTCCACCGCAAAGGGGTTGTCTCGCGCATGCACACCTAGTTTGTATGCTCTAGCTTGTGTTCTTGCGATGAAAAGTGGGACGGTGCTACTCCTAGTCACACTCGTCAGCTACGTTGGCTGCGCGCCTCCCGGGGTGGGGTGGTCGTGTGCGGTCGTGTGTCGCGGCGGTTGCTTGCGTGGAGTGCGCATGGTGGGCTGGCGCACATGCAATTATTCTATTGTTGCTGCTGCTGCACCGACGACTCCATTCCATTTGCCGCGTACACGGTCCACAGGAGAAAGGGTCTCTGAAACCCCACCTCTCCAGATCCTGTGCAGGAGAGGGGCGATTAGGTTTTTGAGAAGCGACCACGCGACTGCTCGCCTCCGATCCGCTACTTCCTCCACGTGTGCATCGTCTTCGTCATCACCATGTCTCAGACCGAAGCAGAACGTCTCGTCGCTGAGAAGCTCGAGGCCGACAAGAAGGCCGCTGAGGACGCCGCTGCTGCCACCGCGGCTTCTGCCTGGCCTACTAGAGGGTACAACTCGTTTATCCCGCTCCTGTTTATTTCTGTGTTAGCAGTACTAGGATTACGTGTAGATGTGTCTACACTTTGCGTAGTATGTGCTTGTCTAGTTCATAATTAGTATGTTGTTAATTCTGTCAATGCAATGCTCATGATTATTTCCTGGATTTATTAATCAGAAAATTGCATATATCCTCAACACAAAGGAGGTACACAAAACCAGTTCAGTCACTTCGAAAGTTATTGTAGGTTTGAGTCACCACAGGCTGACTAATTTAAGGAAGCTGAATATGCTATAACGATGCATCAGACCTGCTTACCAGATCAACCTTGCACTTGACAAAAGGATACACCTTGAAGATGTTGTTTACTTTTGTGCACCAATCGACACATGGGGTGACACCATCTGTCAGCCTCAGAGGCACTCGTTTTAGAATTGGAGCACATGTAAATATCACTTTTAGAAAATCAAACTCATGATCTTCCCCATCTAGGCCTTCAATTTCCAGGGTTTCAAGATGAGCCAACGAGATAGTTTTGCTTCTCCAGTGCTTAGGCTCATCACAGGCACACATTACTGGGCATGCTTCTTTCACCTAATATACGAGATAAAAGTGAATTAAAACACTATATTATAAATGTACCACTACCACTAGTGAGACCTTATTAGTTAAATAAGAGAATATGTACATAGAATTTTGTTTTTGTTTAACATGTACGACATATATTCCTAATTAATCACCTCTGATCTTAGTAGGACGATCCTAAGGTTCCGTATAGCAGCTCTACGAATCTGGTGCATCCAAAGGAGACGGAACACAAATGCTCCAAACGCATGCCCCGTGGTTTTGAGATGTAGATCCAAACCAGAGAATTTGTTAACCATATGTTTACCAATCTCTGCCGCAATTTTGTGATCTGCTTTTAGATATCTAAATGAACCCTGCAAAATCAATTCAGAAAATCATGATTCCGGTGAGGTGAGTTGAGGTGAGCAAGCAAGACAGGAAGAGGAGACATACTTGAGCTGCCATATGCAGGGACAGGACATGGCTCCTGAGTCCGTAGTGTTTAAGCCGGCCTCCACGACGTCCCGTTCCGCTCGACCGAGGCAGCGCCACCGGCGAGAGAGGAGGCTGGTGCATGCGGCGTCGCGGATAGAGCCGAGCCGTTCGAGGACCTGTAGCAGCAGATCCTCCGGGAGGGCGCTGATGAGGTCCGCTGGAGCCGGGCGGCCATGTCGCGGTCCGTTCGCCGTCTCCTCCACGGAAAACCCCAATGCTGCAACTACGCCCAAGGTCACGGGGTGTGGGGAACGGCCAGCGTCAGTAATTAAATAATGCAAGTACTCCTGTATATATACATATGACTCCTTTTGTTTCACGAAAGAAATACTCCCTGGCTCCTAAATATAAGTCTTTTTAAATATTTCACTATGGACTAGGTACGAAGAAAAATAGGTGAACCTACATTCTAAAATAAGTCTGTATATATCCGTATGTAGTTTATAGTGAAATATCTAAAAAAACTTATATTTAGGAATCGGATGGAGTACAACTCTTGAGGTTTTTATTGAGTTTTCAACATGCAGATGAGCTCGGATTTGACGAGATGAAGTCGAACTCCAGTAGCTTCCTTAATCAGCCAATGGATAGCTAGGAGCATCAAGAGGTTTTTTTTTCCTTGAAAACTTCTTGAACACTAGAAATAATAAAAATTACATCTAGATTCATAGACCACCTAGCCACAACTATAAACAATGAAGCGAGCCGAAGGTGTGCCGCTGTCATCGGCCCTTCATCGCCGGAGTTGGGCGCAACTCGTTGTAGTAGACAGTCGGAAAGTCGTCGGGCTAAGGCCCCATAGAACTAACACACTAGAACAACAACCGCCGCCGATGAACAATAACGTAGACGAACATAGACATACGAACGTAGACAAACAACGACGAGATTCGACCAAATCCACCAAAGGTAGATCCGCTAAAGACACACCTATACTAGACGCACCGCCAAAACAGAAACTAGGCAGGGAGACCTTTATTTTATCTTCAGGGAGCCGCCACCGTCTCGCCTTCCTGAGCAGGACACAAATCCTAACAAAATTGAAAGGAGCATCAAGAGGATATGGAAACCCAAAGAGCACACAATCGGCCTCTGCATAATTAGTATACACACAGCCAACACAAACGCATACACAAAAAACATGACAACATATAGCAAAGTCATATAAGACCAAAGCTATGCGTAGCCAAGGAAAGAAAGAAAACCCAAAGCGATCAGAGCCACAATCAGCAAACTACAGTAAATAGCATGACAAATAGCATGACACCTCCACCATAAATTGCTAATCGCTGCTGCACTGCATGCCCCTTGACGCAACCGGATCAAACATGCCCAATGATGCTGCCTGCACGAACATGTGATAGAGCACTTCTGTCGGGGGATGATCCCCGGGTAGGCTCAGAACACTAACCAATTTTTCAAAACATCAGGGCGGCTAGCGCCCCTTAGTCCAGTTGGCCCTCTAGCTGGTTGTCCGGCTCCGGTCCAGCTAAGGCACGGCGTAGCAGCCCTAGCCGGCTGGCCGCAACCGGCAAGCGGCGGGTCAGCACCCTTCCAATCCATCCGCATGACAAGACGGCTCCCCACGACGAAGAGAGCATGGCAGCAGTGCCCACATCACCGCTGATAGAGGATGGCATGGCCACAGTGCGTATGGCTGTGCTGACCGGGCCGGCCGAGGTCAACGAGGCCCGGTACTGTGCCAACTACACTTGTGACGCGGAGGACGATGTTTCACAGTGGCGTGCTACCGACGGCCCCGCAGCCGGCGGGCCCTGTCATTAGCACAATGGTAATTAAACTAATTGATTCTTGACATGAAATTATTAAATGCACTAGTCTGATGTCAGGCGCAAATTTTGTTGCAAGTGCTGAATTTGTCATCAAACTTCTTGCCAACAGAGCCTGAATCTGACACCTTGTCAACAGAGCCTTGTTAACTGCCAAACGGCGCATCCTTGAGAGTTGATGCTCTCACACCAATACAAAGATAGATACTCCCTCCATCTCATAATATAAGAGCGTATTTGACACTAGGGATGAAGGAAGTAACTTTCAAGGACAAACAATGAAGACAAGCATTGTCTGCCTCTGCTGCAAGTGGTTATGAGGTGATAGCAGCATTAACACAGTTAGATCACTAGCAAGACTCAGCGGATGAACTGTAAAGTGCCAGAGATTAATGCTTCTTGTTCATCCACATTGCTAGTACTTCACATGATAGAAGAAAGCACCAACATAAGTGACTCCTCAAGCCACTAACCAGGTCCGAAAGTTGACTACTACTCCCTCTGTAGAGAAATATAAGAGTTTAGTGATCTAAACGCTCTTATATTCCTTTATAGAGGGAGTAATATAGAGGAGTTCACATGATTAAACCCGGCAAGTTCCATTTCACAGGCCACGGTACATTAAAGTAGAACAACCTACATACTACATAGAGGAGACACCTCAGGTTCGACCACAACACATGCCGCCGCATACAGAATAGAAGACGACCTCAGATTACATAGCAGGACAATTTGAACATCGACCAATCATCTCCACATCTCAGCCAAGATAAATTATGTTCATACGATCTGATCTGATTCAACGATTATCCCCTTCGTCTGGCCTAGCCGCGACTATTTAAGTCGTGCGCCGGCAACACACAGAGCCACACTTCCGTCCCGAGCACCGCCCCCCTCCCTTCCTCGTCACCATGCGCGAGCCCTTCCTCCTCCCAGAGCTCTGCGGAGGCGATGCCGAAGTCCTGGTTCTCCGTGCCGGCAGGCGGTGGCGGTGGAAGTTTCTCGTCAAGCGGATCTTGGCACCGCTGCCCTTGCTCTAAGGGTCCATCGGCATTCACGGTGGCGGGATCCTCCGGAGAAGAGGAGGATCAGCAGCCGCAGCCGCCATGTCTCCTCGAGCGGGCTGCTCTATGGACAAAGAATTCGACTGTCAGATGGGCCCTGCGCCACCATTGTCGGCTCGCTGAAGTAGGAGCCACCGTCTCCAATGCCCGTCCGTGTGAAGTGGGAGCTGGCATCCCCACTTCAGCTGGGGCGAGCTGGCACCGCCGCCGCGCAACCGCCGCTCCCACATCGGAGGCCGAAGAAGGAGCCCACGCCCCCAGCACCTCCGCCGCGTCAACGACGAGCCAGCGTCGCCTCCGCCGCACCGCTAGTACGCGTAGATTGGTGGGCCCTCATCACCACCATGCCACCACTGCTGCCCGATGATGGAGGAGTTGCCCATCGTGATCACAAAGGCGTGTGGCCGCCTCCTCCACTACCTCAGCGGAGGTGGTTAGGGCAATGCCTCCGGCTCGAGAGCTGTCGTATCTGAGGAGGAGCACGTTGCAAGGCAGCAGGAGAGGTACAACCGGCGCAATGCCGGTCGACGCTCAGCGTTCACCAAAACCGACGTGGTGCCCGAATGGGTCCGCAACGACCCTGGACTCACCGCCGCGTGGGCGCTTGACCGCTCCATCACCACCACGGAGATGGACATTAGGCATCGCTGCCACGTTGACGGCAAACTCGCAAATATGGACAAGGAGTGGTCGCTTAGCGACGACTCCGCCGATGCAGGCAAGGGCAAGGCGGCCGCCAGGGCTCCGCCGGCACCATCGGAAGTGGAAAATGCAGCCTTTTACACCGCGCAACAGGAAGAATAGCGGCTTCTCCGCGAGTGGTAGGAAGCCGTCGGACAAGACTACTGCGGCCCTCCGGCAGCCTTGCACCGCTAGAAGAAAAACTGCGAAGACGACGAAAACATGGATGGCGGCGGTGCTACGGCAGGACAAGGTGGCCCCGCGTATGAGGTGGTTGTCCGGTACAGGGTTTACTTTGTTTTATAGTTTTTAGTAAAATGGTCGAAAAATCCACCGTTTATGTAAATTAAATATGAACTTTAATGAAATCCGCCATGTTTGCATGAATTTCGTTGGGTTAGTTCAAAGAGTAGATGAAATGTATGCGGGCGGCGTTGGATGGCCGACACCCACATCAGTGTCTGCATACTGGTCCCCTCTATCCTCGGACAGATGCCCGAGCTAATTTGAGGGCCAGTGTTGGAGATGCCCTAAAACAGTGAGTCGTGCATCATCGAAACTGAGTATCCCATGTGATAGGACATACTGCCTTCAAGACAAATGATATGCGCATATCAAGAAGATAAATTTAACTCGCCAATTCAACCAAGCTACCACATTTGTAGATCTCGTGTGTTCAAACTTCAAGATTGACTCATTTCCACCAACTTCCCTGCTGAGAAACCAAAAGATGAAAATACAAGAGAAGTTGAATCAATGAGAAGGCATATGTGCAAACCATAAATATTTATGTAACTTGAGGAGGAGAAAATAGTTTTTGTGACAATGATAGTAGATGAAGCCACATCTATGGGTAGGTGCAAAAAAAGAATGGTGGGACTGTTTAGATATGTATAGGAAAATTATCTAGAATTATTTTCGATAAAGATTTTACCTGCTATGACCAATGGGACAAACGAAAATATGCACACATTGGGAAACATCACTCATTTAATATTAGCATTTGAATTTAATGAACTAGTACTATTTTACAACAACAAATAAAGTACATTATGTTGTAAATTGAACATTAGTGTCAAGGTCGACGAACATAAACATTACCTTGCACAAAAGTGTATCGAATGGAAAAAAATAACAAGCTTTAAACTTCCAAATGTGCCAATTAGTTAACTATTTCGCGTAGCAAACGACTTTACTATATTCTCTTAGTGAAATTATAACCAATTTCCAACTGTTAGAAAGCTCCTGATGGAAGATCATAAGAAGCACATGATTGTAATTAGCATTTTAATGTAGCCCAATAATAATAATAAATTACATCGTAAATCTCCAAACCGACAAAGAAGCAAACAACATTGCATATTCTTATATATCTATTTGATCCTTAATCACAAGAATACATATATCAGCAACCATGTACCAAAGCATTATGCAAAACAAATAAATTTGACTTCATTGTTTATCCAATGCAGACAAAGGAGATTTTACCTGCGGTGTAGAAATTTTTGTATGGGTGAAAGTTGGCATAACATAAGTCATTTATTTTGATAAGATGCTTGATCTGCATCGAGTCTAGTTGGAGCATGAAGACGCCAATCATCGTAGACAGAATAATCACATTAGTGTCCTCGTCATACCCCGTTATCAGTACCGTTTTGAGGTCACTAAATATTCTCTGTGGAAAGAGCTCCTCCAATTGAATGGTTTTGTGCAAGAACACCCATCTAACAACACCATCACAGTTTGATTTCCTCTCCCATAATTGTATGGTCAGTTTTGACAAATATGCAAGGCCAAGTCGACTATCATCTGTCCGTAAGAGCTGGATTGATCCATAGGAGTCGTTGTCTATCGGCATCTTGATCACACCAAGGCTCTGAGTCTGAAGATCAAATACAACGACGTCACCTCCAAAAAGCAACCAACAAAGTGCATTCCCAACAAGGACACTAGGCCCTATGCAATACACATCATATGGGCACTCTGTAGAGACAATATCTCCCCATAAACTAGACGCCGATTCGTAGAGGCAAGCAAATGCTTGTGTGTGCGTGTTCATGTGTTCGATAACCCAAATCGAGACCAATTTGAGCGGTCTCGAGAAGCAATCGCCATGCACGTGCCCATCTTCAGTATCAGCACACACCACCGCGGCATGATAACACACATGACCGCGGCCAAGCCACGGTGGAAAAGTGACGCGTCGTTCTTGTCTGGTCAAGGGATCCAACACGACGATCTCGCGCTGTGACATGCTGACTAGGAGGGCGAGACCATGGCGGCAGTCCATTATGTACCAATCTTTGCTGTAGGGTATGGTGCTCTTGGGCACGGAGAAGCGAGCGCCGGGGATGCAGTCGGGCGCGTCCATTACCGAAGTGAAGTGGTGTTCTGCTTCCTCCCAAACATACCCTTTGAAGAAGCCAAGCAGAGGAGGTTTCTGGTGGTGCTTGCGGAAGCGGCGAAGGAACTCAGAATCGGAGAGGATACAGCGCAAATGCTTGCATACGGCGGAGGCCCGGAGGAGCGAGGATGGATTCGAGGGGAGGCGTAGGAGAATCTCCTCCAGCAAGTCATCGTCATCCAGCGGGGGCACCGTCGCTGGCGAGGAACGTCGGCGGCTCATACTCGAACGTACGGCTAGGGTTCCTAGTACCTACACGCAAAGAGAGGAAGAGAATCAGCAGCAGCAGATGCATACGAAACTGAAATCAGGGGAGCAGTATCTATCTCGGAGTGAAGCAATAGAAAACGCGGACATGCTCACCGTTTCTCCCAAAGCTGCTCCGGAGGGTCGCCGTGTGTGGCCGACGGCGCTCGATGCAATCGCACGGGCGGATTGGTGGGTTTCTACTTAGTTTCTTTTTTCCTCTCTCCATCGTATTGCTTCTAATATATGATGCCCGGCAAGCCCATCGCAAGCCGAGTAAACCATGGCCCAACAAGAGGATGCTTTTGCTCCTTATTATTTTTAATATTATTTCTATCAAGGGTTAATTATCCTTTTGCCCTCAATGGTGTTCATGTGTTCAGTTTTGCCCTCAGATGCGAATTGTGCCCAGTTTTGCCGCTAGCCCGTGCGCAGCTACTACGACGAGGCCAAACAGCCAGATTTTAGTCCATTCCGTCCGCCGGCGTTACTGGTTGTGGGCCCGGAGATTACACGTGGGACCGCATGGATGTGGATCCAGAGCTGACATGTGGGCCCGTGCAACAAAATCCCCAAATCATTCGTAGGGTTCTAGCCGGCCAACTCAACGCCCACTCTGCCCATCCGCCGGCCGGCCGGCCTGCGCCGCCGCCACCAGCTGCGCTGTCGTGGCCGCGTCCGTCCTGCTCCACCGCTACCTGCTCCAGCTGCCACCTTTCTGTGACGCCACGGGTGGGGTGCCCGCCACCTGCTCGACCCGCGGCACGACCTCCTTCCGTGCGCCCAGCCGGAGCGCTCAAAGGTGGGGGGCTGGTGGAGCTGTTTGAACTAGGTGGAAGAACCCCAGCGCGAAAGGCCGAGCAGCGGCGACCCTGTAGTATTTGGCGAGGCAGGCATCGGGCCGGAGATCTGCGCGTCCACGACTGGGTTCCCGAGGGGTAAGTCATGCCTCCTGTTTAGATTGAGCTTAGTTGTGCATTTGAACAATCGATTCGAGTAGGTTTGCCCGATTAGTGTGTTGATTGCGTCTCTGTTTTTCGTCGGTTAGGATGGAGTTGCGGTTTGCTTTCTTGGTGCACATTAGAAGGGACCGTTACATGTTCAATGCAAAGAATAAGAAGAAATTCCAAGGAGGTTTCGATTATCGTTTGCCAATGGCTAGTAATTGGAGTTTCAACAATTTGGGGAGGTAATTTGTAGCCAATGTCCTTGGGGTTTGCTTGATGAAGTGGTATACAAATACTATGATGGGAAAAAGAAATGGGTGACAGTTAGTAATGATGAAGAGCTGGCTACCATGTTTGCTAGGCATAAAGAGAAAGAGAATTTTCATGTGAGTCTGCAAATTGATGTGCTTGAGTAGGCATTTGGACCTAGGATGGTGGGTGCAACATCTCGGGGAGAACCAAGTCGTCGTAATGGCATCTCTAGCCAGAACAGTTCAGTTAGTGCACGGCGACGTGGTGGCTCGACAAGCGTGGGCACCGACAGTAGGGTCCCCCTTGAAGTGGAGCCTAATGACTACAATTCTGGGGTTGATGAAGAGAAGCTATATTCTGATGTTATTCATAATTTACGACGGGCACCTCGGGCTGAAAACCAAGATGAGGCTCACAATGCAGTCTGTGTGGATGATGATGCGGTGGGTGAGGATGAAGACCTTGCAACTGTTGAATGGGACCCTTTGAACCCTCATATGAAAGTTTTTGCATCCATGACTGAGTGTAGAAATGCACTTGTGACATACTGCATCAAGGTAGAACGTACTTTCAAAGTTGACAAGAGCGATCAAGTACGTTGCAGAGTGCACTGTCCGACTGAGGGTTGTCTATGGAGGATGCTCGCATCTAAAATGCGAAATAGCACGAATGTTCAGGTCAAAGTGAACCCTTTTAAGCACACATGCCAGGAATCAACCCTTAGGAAGGATACAATCAGTAGAGCCAAGTCAAGATGGGTGGCAGAAGAAGTAAAGAAGTGGGTGAAAGAAAATCAGCAAGTGGGTCCAAAGGAATTGCAGAAGAACATCAAAGATAAGTTCAATGGGCCATATTATCATCCCTGCTGTGATGAATGAACTGAAGTAGAAAACAACAGGCTTGGAAATGAACATGACTCTTTGCTCGGGTACCACAGCAGAGATATCATATTTGGATAAAGAGAAGAGGGAATGGAGATATCCAGTGGATTTAGAAGCTAGAACTTGCAGTTGTAGGCAATGGAAGATAACTGGGTTGCCATGCATTCATGCCTTGTTTTTCATCACTTCTCTCCCAGGTCCAGCAGGGAACATATAGCAGTATGTGCATGATTACTACTCTGTTGCAAGGTTCAAAGCCACATATGCGTATGTCTTGCCTGCTATGCAGGGAAAACAACAATGGGACATGGTGGACCCTGGATTCAAGCTTTGTGCTCCAGTTCTGAAGAGAGCAACAGGTAGACCAAGGATGAGTCGAATCAGACCTCGCAGCGAAGGAGCTGGACTTGGAGCGAGGAAGCATAAGTGCACAAGGTGTGGTGGGTCTGGTCATTTTCGTAAGTATTATGCTAACACAGTAGATCCAGCGTTCGCAGAGAGTTTCGATGAAGGCTTCGATGAAAATGTTGATCAGCATCCGGTTGCCTCAACAGATGATGAAAATTATGGTCAACAGCCGGTTGCATCAGATGAGGATTTTGACGACATTCCAAATGATGATGGTCAACAGCCGCATGATTTTGACGATGATCCAAAATATCCTCCAGATGATGATTCAAGTGAGGCTCCAAATGGTGATCCAAGTGATGCTCCAAATGGTGATCATGGTGATCCAAGTGAGGCTTCAAATGGTGACCAACCTTCTGTTGTTGTGAGTTCTGCTAGGTACGTAAATGTTGCAAATACTACTGTACATTTATCACTTGACATGATCTCATTACCCTTCTTTTGCATAGCTCTGTGGTAGGTTTGAAGAAGACATGCAAGGTACCGACAACCAAGAGGAGAAGAGAAGAAGCAATGAGCACAAGGTGCACGAGGAGCAAAGTGATGGCAAGAAGCTCAAGGAATAGACAGAAGCCCCAACTCTATTTATGAATAATTATGAAACATTATGAATAATGTTGTATTTCTGTTGAATGATGTTGGACCTATGTTAGAACTATGTTTGAATGATGTTGGACCTATGTTAGAACTTCAAATTTGACATGCTATATGGATGTTGGAATTCTTTCGAAACTTCGGTAGACTCACATTCATGAAAAATGTGCTAAAATAGCTCCAAAGGTAGGGTAAACGGCCTCATTTCTAAGCAAGGTTTTTTTGACCTTGTCTAAATGAGCCAAATTATTTTCCTACACATATATTCTATATACACAGATTATGTGCGCTGGTTTTTCCTTTTTTTTGATTTTTTTGAATTTTGTTTTGCTCATTTGAATTCTGGTCAAACCTAACTTTGACCAAGATTTAAACAAGTCTAAGACATCAAAATGAAAAACTAAGCCTGGTTCCTTCTTAGTCACTCCAAAATGAAGCTGTGGTGAGGTTTTTGAAATTTTCATGAAAAATGTGCTAAAAAAGAGGGGTCCAAAGGTAGGGTAAACGGCCTCATTTCTAAGCAAGGTTTTTTTTACCTTGTCTAAATCAGCTAAATAACTTTCCTACACATATATTTTATATATACAGACTATGTGCGCTGGTTTCTCCATTTTTGATTTTTTTTAATATTTTTTCTCATTTCAATTCTGGTGAAACTTAACTTTGAGCAAGATTTAAGCAAGTCTAAAACATCAAAATGAAAAACTAAGCCTGGATCCTTCTTAGTCACTCCAAAATGAAGTTGTGGTGAGTTTTTTGAAATTTTCATGTTCATTCCCCAAAACACTTCTCTTCACTTCATATAAGAGAGTTTGAGATACTTGAGATATCACATAAGACACATGAATTTTTCGTTTAAATGTATGTAAACCTTGTTTATAAACTTAAATTGTTAGTATATGACATAAGAAGACTATGTGGGTAGGTTTTTCATTTTTTATGATTTTTATTTAGTTTATTATGCTCATTTGAAATCTGGTCAAACCTATTTTTGACTGCTCCAAACCCCTCCCAAACCCCGCTAACCCTAGCGCTGAACAAGGACCGTCCATCTAACCCTAGCGGTGATCAAGGACCATCGATCTAACCCTTGTAGAAGGAATCTGTGGGGAGGAGGGGGGCGATCCGCGAGATGCAATCTGATTGGCTGGGCGATTGTTTTTTCTCAACAAGTACCTGGCGCGCTGGATGGACCGTTGGGCCGTCTCGCTGTCTGGGCCTGAGACCGCAGTTAATAGCCCTTCTCAGCCTTTCTAGGCCTGCATACATGGGAAGGGCGGCGACGTGGGTTTGCATGCGCGGGAGGCGGACGTGCATGCATGCGAGCGAGGCGACCTAGGGCGAGCAACGTGGCCATGCACGTATTGATTCAAAGTTAGGCCATTGCTTCTGGTTACGGTAGTGGTTCAGATTACGGCAGCGAGTCAGATGCATGCGCCCGGTCAAAGAGCTTCCCTATGTAGCGATTCAGATGCACGCACGCGCCCCATGCATAGTTTCCGTGCAAAAATTTAAGGGTCCAAAACTTAACGGATACACACACGCACCGTTCTCACCCCTTCTCTCTTCCTCTCCCACCCACAAGCCTATAAATGGGGTGCCTCTCTTCCTCTCCCACTCACCACCCAAAAGCCAGATCCATTCTCTCCAACTTCAAACACCCAAGCGACCGAGCCCTCTCCAAGCGACCAAGTGAAGATGCAGTACAACGGGCCGACCTTCCTTCGTCCGCCTGTCGTGCCGGAGCAGCGCTACCCACCGGGCGTGCTCGTGGAGAGGGAGCTCCGTGTGTGGGCGACTTCAAGGTGGAGGGGGTCCATCGAACTCACCCGCGCCTTCCTCGGAGCCGGCTATGCCCACCTCCCATGGGGCTCGCCTAGGATGTTCACCCTCAACGAGGTTCATGACCGCGGCAGCATCCTCCTACTGCTCACGGTCACCTTCACCAACCTGTTTAACGCACGCGAGCTCCTCGGCCAAGTCTTTTGGTGCGGCCGCGAGTCCATCTTCTTCACGGTGTACCACATCTTCACCAACTCCAAGCCAGATGCACTCCCTTCCCTACGACGACGAGGAGGAGTGAAGTTGAAGACGGTGTTGAAGGGGTGCGCGGCCAAGGTGGAAGAAGGAGGTCAACATGAAGATGTTCAAGAAGGGGTGCGAGCCTGGAGTCAAGCTCGTCATGTTTTAGTTTTATCTTTTTATTTTGTTGCTTTTCTATGTCGTGCGTGACGTGTCGTGTGGTGTCGTGTCTGTGAACTTATCTATGGGTACCCATCTATGTAAGGGTACGGTGTGTTGCATCTTATCTATCCAAGTTATTATGTGTGTTAAAATATGTCCGTGCCCAAACATATCATTTCTTCCCTAAACCAAGTCATGAACTAACATGCAAATTTATTCCCTTTAAATCCTAAACCAAGTGCCACTCTGACCAGAATCATGTGGCAGTGCAAACATACGTTTCCAACCCTCCAAAATTTTAGTGCAAAACAAAAGAAAACCACTCTTACAGTGTGCAAACATTCAGTAGAAACATGCGTTTTTAAACCCTAAACCAAGTCACGGTCTCATTATGTATACCTTCCTTCCCTACCCACGTCAAAGTCTTTCCATCTGCCCTAGCGGTTACCAGCGCAGCCCTAAACGCCACAAACCCACGTGGTCCTGGGTTTGAGTCCCAAGCCGCACCAATTTTTTGTGCATTTTCTACCCTTCATTTTTTAGACAAATTATTTTTTTCTCAATGTAATGCCCTTAAAAAATGTTCATTAATTTTGGCACTAGCTGTAAACCTCTACCAGAGCTGAGGCACATTTTCCATGACGTTTTGGTCTTTGATTTAAATCACGGTGTATTTGAATTGGAGTAATTAAATTGCTATTAAATATTTAAAAGCTCCAAAAAAAATCTAAACTTAATTGTTTGGCTCTGGAATAATTCAATTTGCTTCCATAAATTTTTTCAGCATTATGATTTACTGCCTAAATTAAATCAGAACAGAAAACAGAAAAACATGCAAGAGAACCCCCGAATGGGCCTAGTTGGATGCAGTTGGCCCATTAGTCTAGCCGGCACTTGGCTCTACGCTCTGAATTTGGCCCACAGAGGAACCTTTTTTTGATAGAAAGGCAGAGTAGAGAGGTGCATTTCATTGATCAAAAGTTTCTGAATTCCTCATTTCTTCTCCCTTTTTTCAACATATTTAAATGTTAGTCATTTCTTCTCTCTTCTTTCAACATTTAAACAACTTTGACCAACATTTAAACAAGCTAAATTTCTCATACAATTTCAAGCTTACAAATTCCTCCATAATTCATGCCTTCCCATACAATTTCAACATTACACCCAGTGCGATCACCATACCTACAAATGCCCAAAAGTAATTGCAAATGGGTATTAGTATTTGTGCTTGATCTTCAAGCTTCCTAACCTTCTTCTTCAACATCCCAAGCTCAACAGCTAGCTCTCTGTCAGTGTGTGCTTCGCCCTCCATCTCTTCTTTCGGAGCTCGTGCTGCGGCCACTGCCTTTCGTGACAGCATGCGCAACCATTCTTCATGCTCTTCTTGCAGTTCATTCATCAGAGTCTTGGCCAAAGCATCGACCCATAGAAAGAAGCATTTCACCTGCATGAACGCCAAACAGATCAACCCATTGCTCAAGGATCCCGACCACGAAAATGGTGCAATTTCCCCGATTCTTACCCCAATTTCACTGCACACGTAAAACGGATGATTCTGGTTCCTCGGGGTGTGAGAAACCCTCCGATCAATGCCCACCCGGCACCGCGGATAGACGAAGACAGGCATCTTGCTACCTCTTGAGCTTGCGTTGGATTTCCCCAAAGAGGAAAGGATGATGCAGCAGAGTAGCGTAAGTATTTCCCACAGATTTTGAGAACCAAGGTATCAATCCAGTAGGAGGCCACGCGCAAGTCCCTCGTACCTACACAAAAGCAATAGCTCCTCGCAACCACCGCGATTAGGGGTTGTCAATCCCTTCACGGTCACTTACTGAAGTGAGATCTGATAGAGATGATAGATAATATTTTTGGTATTTTCATTATAGAGATGCAAGGTAAAAAGTAAAAAGCAAAGTAAAAAGCAAAGCAAGATTAAAGTGATGGAGATTGATATGATGAGAATAGACCCGGGTGCCATAGGTTTCACTAGTGGCTTCTCTCAAGAGCATAAGTATTCTACGGTGGGTGAACAAATTACTATTGAGCAATTGACAGAATTGAGCATAGTTATGAGAATATCTAGGTATGATCATGTATATAGGCATCACGTCCGAGACAAGTAGACCAAAACGATTCTGCATCTACTACTATTACTCCACTCATCGACCGCTATCCAGCATGCATCTAGAGTATTAAGTTAAAAACAGACTAACGCCTTAAGCAAGATGACATGATGGAGAGAGATAAATTCATGCAATATGAAATAAACCCATCTTGTTATCCTCGATGGCAACGATACAATACGTGCCTTGCTGCCCCTTCTGTCACTGGGAAAGGTCACCGCAAGATCGAACCCAAAGCTAAGCACTTCTCCCATGGCAAGAACTACCAATCTAGTTGGCCAAACCAAACGGATAATTCAAAGAGACTTGCAAAGGTAACCAATCGTACATAAAAGAATTCAGAGAAGATTCAAATATTATTCATACATAGACTTGATCATAAACCCACAATTCATCGGCCTCAACAAACACACCACAAAAAGAAGATTACATCGAATAGATCTCCACAAGAGAGGGGGAGAACATTGTATTGAGATCCAAAAAGAGAGAAGAAGCCATCTAGCTAATAACTATGGACCCGAAGGTCTGAGGTAAACTACTCACACTTCATCGGAGAGGCTATGATGATGTAGAAGCCCTCCGTGATGACGGCCCTCTCCGGCGGAGCTCCGGAACAGGCCCCAAGATGGGATCTCGTGGATACAGAAAGTTGCGGCGGTGGAATTAGGTTTTTGGCTCCGTGTCTGGTCGTTTGGGGGTACGTAGGTATATATAGGAGGAAGAAGTACGTCGGTGGAGCTCCGTGGGCCCCACGAGGGTGGGGGCGCGCTTGGGGGTGTAGGGCGCGCCCCCTACCTCGTGCCCACCTTGAAGCTTCGTTGGCGTAGGGTCCAAGTCTCCTGGGTCATATTCGGTGAGAAAATCACGTTCCCGAAGGTTTCATTCCGTTTGGACTCCGTTTGATATTCCGTTTCTTCGAAACACTGAAATAGGCAAAAAAACAGCAATTCTGGGCTGGGCCTCCGGTTAATAGGTTAGTCCCAAAAATAATATAAAAGTGGAAAATAAAGCCTAATATAGTCCAAAACAGTAGATAATATAGCATGGAGCAATCAAAAATTATAGATACGTTGGAGACGTATCAGGCATCCCCAAGCTTAATTCCCGCTCGTCCTCGAGTAGGTAAATGATAAAAAGAGAATTTTTGATGCGGAGTGCTGCTTGGCATAATTTCAATGCAAATCTTCTTAATTGTGGTATGAATATTCAGATTCGAAAGATTCAAGACAAAAGTTCATATTGACATAAAAAAATAATACTTCAAGCATACTAACAAAGCAATTATGTCTTCTCAAAATAACATGGTCAAAGAAAGTTATCCCTACAAAATCATATAGTCTGGCTATGCTCTATCTTCACCACACAAAGTAGTTAAATCATGCACAACCCCGACTTATGGGGGAATCATAGTCTCCATCCTCACTTGGGACAATGCTCTAAAAATTGATGATCATCACACTTTTATTTTTCTTACAACTCAACAATTACAACTCGATACTTAGAACAAATATGACTCTATATGAATGCCTCTGGCGGTGTACCGGGATATGCAATGAATCAAGAGTGACATGTATGAAAGAATTATGAATGGTGGCTTTGCCACAAATACGATGTCAACTACATGATCATGCTAGCAATATGACAATGATGGAGCGTGTCATAATAAACGGAACTGTGGAAAGTTGCATGGCAATATATCTCGGAATGACTATGGAAATGCCATGATAGGTAGGTATGGTGGTTGTTTTGAGGAAGGTATATGGTGGGTGTATGATACCGGTGAAAAGTGCGCGGTATTAGAGAGGCTAGCAATGGTGGAAGGTTGGGAAAAAGTGCATATAATCCATGGACTCAACATTAGTCATAAAGAACTCATATACTTATTGCAAAAATCTAGAAGTTATCAAAGCAAAGTATTACATGCTTGATCCTAGGGGGATAGATTGGTAGGGAAAGACCATCGCTCGTCCCTGACCGCCACTCATAAGGAAGACAATCAATAAATAAATTATGCTCCGACTTCATCACATAACGGTTCACCATACGTGCATGCTACGGGAATCACAAACTTTAGCAAAAGAATTTTTCAAATTCACAACTACTCAACTAGCATGACTCTAATATCACCATCTTTATATCTCAAAACAATTATCAAGCCTCAATCTTTTCTTAGTATTCAACGCACTCAAAAGAAAGTTTCACAAATCTTGAACACCAAGCATATTATTATTAAGCAAATTACCATGCTATTAAGACTCTCAAAATAATCTAAGTGAAGCATGAGAGATCAATAGTTTCTTTAAAACAAATCCACCAACGTGCTCTTAAAAGATCTAAGTGAAGCACATAGAGCAAAATTATAACGCTCAAAAGATATAAGTGAAGCACATAGAGCAAAACTACATAGCTCAAAAGATATAAGTGAAGCACATAGAGTATTCTATCAAATTCCAATTCATGTATGGCTCTCTCAAAAGGTGTGTACAGCAACGATGATTGTGGCCCACTAACAAGCAAAGACACAAATAAGACAAGACGCTCCAAGCAAAACACATATCATGTTGGTGAATAAAGATATAGCTCCAAGTAAATTACCGATGGAAGTAGACGAAAGAGGGGATGCCTTCCGGGGCATCCCCAAGCTTTGACTTTTTGGTGTCCTTAGATTATCTTGGGGGTGCCATGGGCATCCCCTAGCTTAGGCTCTTGCCACTCCTTGTTCCATAATCCATCAAAAGAATTTACCCAAAACTTGAAAACTTCACAACACAAAACTCAATAGAAATCTCGTGAGCTCCGTTAGAGAAAGAAAACAAAAGACTACTTCAAGCTACTCTAATGAACTCATTATTTATTCATATTGGTGTTAAACCTACTGTATTCCAACTTCTGTATCGATTATAAACTATTTTACTAGCCATAGATTCATCAAAATAAGCAAATAACACACGCAAAACAGAATCTATCAAAAACAGAACAGTCTGTAGTAATCTGTAACTAACGCAAACTTCTGGAACCCAAAACATTCTACCAAAATTAGACGACCTAGAAAATTTGTTTATTGATCAGCAGCAATTGGAATCAGTATTTTATCACGTTCTGATGATTTTTAACAATTCGGGCACGGAACGCAAAGTTTCTGGAAATTACAGCAACGTCAAATAACTATCATCCAAGAAGATCCAATAGGTCTAACTTGGCACAAACACTAATTAAAACACAAAACCACATCCAAACAGAAGGTAGATGGGTTATTTATTCCTAAACAGAATAAAAACACAAAAAACTAAAAATAAAATTGGGTTGCCTCCCAACAAGCGCTATCGTTTAACGCCCCTAGCTAGGCATAAAAGCGAGGATAGATCTAGGTATTGCCATCTTTGGTAGGCAATCCTTAAGTGGCTCTCATGATAGTTTCATATGGCAATTTTATTTTATTTTATTTCTAGGAAAGTGTTCCATGCCCTTTTTAATGGAAATTGAAATCTAATATTCCCTTCCTTCATATCAATAATCGCACCAACCGTTCTAAGGAAAGGTCTACCAAGAATAATAGGGCAAGAAGGATTGCAATCTATATCAAGAACAATGAAATCTACGGGCACATAATTACTATTAGCAACAATAAGAACATCATTAATTCTTCCCATAGGTTTCTTAATAGTGGAATCCGCAAGATGCAAATTTAGAGAGCAATCATCAAAATCACGGAAGTCAAGCAAATCACATAAAGTTTTGGGGATAGTAGAAACACTAGCACCCAAATCACACAAAACATAAAACTCATGATCTTTAATTTTAATTTTAATAGTAGGTTCCCACTCATCATAGAGTTTTCTAGGGATAGAGACTTTTAACTCAAGTTTTTCTTCATAAGATTGCATCAAGGCATCAACAATATGTTCGGTAAAGGCTTTCTTTTGACTATAAGCATGAGGAGAATTTAGCACGGATTCCAACAAGGAAATACAATCAATTAAAGAGCAACTTTCATAGTTAAATTCCTTGAAATCCAATATAGTGGGTTTAGCAACATCTAGATTTTTATTTCTTTCAATCCCACTTTCATCAATTTCATCATCAAGATCTAAATACTCCGAATTTTTGGAACGCCTTCTAGGTAAAGGAAGATCATATTCAGTTTCGTCAAGATTCATATTGCAAAACAAAGATTTGATAGGGGACACATCAATAACTTTTAGATCTTCATCTTGATTTTCATAGGAATTGGAAGAACACGCTTTAATAAAGGCATCTTTTGTAGCACGCATCCTAGCGGTTCTTTCCTTGCACTCATCAATGGAAATTCTCATGGCTTTGAGAGACTCATTGATATCATGCTTAGGAGGAATAGATCTAAGCTTTAAAGAATCAACCTCAAGAGAAAGTCTATCAATGTTCCTAGCCAAATCATCAACTTTAAGTAATTTCTCTTCAAGAAAAGCATTAAAATTATTTTGTGAATTCATAAACTCTTTAACACTACTCTCAAATTCAGAGGGCATCTTATTAAAATTTCCATAAGAGTTGTTGTAGGAATTTCCATAATTACTAGAAGGATTACTAGGATAAGGCCTAGGATTGAAATTCCCTCTATACGTGTTGTTACCAAAATTATTCCTACCAACAAAATTCACATCCATAGATTCATTATTATTCTCAATCAAACTAGACAAAGGCATATCATTAGGATCAGAAGAAACACTCTTAGCAACAAATAATTTCATAAGTTCATCCATCTTTCCACTCAAAACATTGATTTCTTCTATCGCATGCACTTTTTTATTAGAAGATCTTTTAGTGTGCCATTGAGAATAATTAACCATAGTATTATCTAGGAGTTTAGTAGCATCTCCTAAAGTGATTTCCATAAAAGTGCCTCCCGCGGCCGAATCTAAAAGATTTCAAGAAGCAAAATTCAATCCGGCATAAAAATTTTGTATAATCATCCACAAATTCAAACCATGAGTAGGGCAATTATGTATCATTAATTTCATTCTCTCCCAAGCTTGTGCAACATGTTCATGATCAAGTTGCTTAAAATTCATAATATCGTTTCTAAGAGAGATGATCTTAGCGGGAGGAAAATACTTAGAGATAAAAAGAACTTTGCACTTGTTCCAAGAATCAATACTATTTTTAGGCAAAGACGAAAACCAAGCTTTAGCACGATCTCTAAGCGAAAAAGGAAATAGCTTCAATTTAACGACATCATTATCGACATATTTTTTTCTTTTGCATATCACATAAATCACCGAAGCTATTAAGATTAGTAGAGGCATCTTCACTAGGAAGGCCGGCGAATTGATCTTTCATAACAAGATTCAACAAAGCAGTATTGACTTCACAAGATTCAGTATTGGCAAGAGGGGCAATCGGAGTGCTAAGGAAATCATTATTATTGGTATTGGTGAAGTCACACAATTTGGTAGTATCTTGAGCCATCGTAACAAACAAGCAATCCAACACACGAGCAAACAAAAGGCAAGCGAGAAAAAGGCAAAGGGAAAAAGAGAAGGAGAAGGAGGTTGGGAGAGAGAGGGCGAATAAAACGGCAAGGGTGAAGTGGGGGAGAGGAAAACGAGAGGCAAATGGCAACTAATGTAATGCGAGAGATAGGGATTGTGATGGGTACTTGGTACGTTGACTTTTTGCGTAGACTCCCCGGCAACGGCGCCAGAAATTCTTCTTGCTACCTCTTGAGCTTGCGTTGGATTTCCCCGAAGAGGAAAGGATGATGTAGCAGAGTAGCGTAAGTATTTCCCTCAGTTTTTGAGAACCAAGGTATCAATCCAGTAGGAGGCCACGCGCAAGTCCCTCGTACCTACACAAAAGCAATAGCTCCTCGCAACCAACGCGATTAGGGGTTGTCAATCCCTTCACGGTCACGTACGAAAGTGAGATCTGATAGAGATAATAGATAATATTTTTGGTATTTTTGGTATAGAGATGCAAGGTAAAAAGTAAAAAAGCAAAGTAAAAAGCAAAGCAAGATTAAAGTGATGGAGATTGATATGATGAGAATAGACCCGGGGGCCATAGGTTTCACTAGTGGCTTCTCTCAAGAGCATAAGTATTCTACGGTGGGTGAACAAATTACTGTTGAGCAATTGACAGAATTGAGCATAGTTATGAGAATATCTAGGTATGATCATGTATATAGGCATCACGTCCGAGACAAGTACACCGAAACGATTCTGCATCTACTACTATTACTCCACTCATCGACCGCTATCCAGCATGCATCTAGAGTATTAAGTTACAAACAGAGTAACGCCTTAAGCAAGATGACATGATGTAGAGAGATAAATTCATGCACTATGAAATAAACCCCATCTTGTTATCCTCGATGGCAACGATACAATACGTGCCTTGTTGCACCTTCTGTCACTGGGAAAGGTCACCGCAAGATCGAACCCAAAGCTAAGCACTTCTCCCATGGAAAGAACTACCAATCTAGTTGGCCAAACCAAACGGATAATTCGAAGAGACTTGCAAAGATAACCAATCATACATAAAAGAATTCAGAGAAGATTCAAATATTATTCATAGATAGACTTGTTCATAAACCCACAATTCATCGGTCTCAACAAACACACCGCGAAAAGAATATTACATCGAATAGATCTCCACAAGAGAGGGGGAGAACATTGTATTGAGATCCAAAAAGAGAGAAGAAGCCATCTAGCTAATAAGTATGGACCCGAAGGTATGAGGTAAACTACTCACACTTCATCGGAGAGGCTATGATGATGTAGAAGCCCTCCGTGATGACGGCCCTCTCCGGCGGAGCTCCGGAACAGGCCCCAAGATGGGATCTCGTGGATACAGAAAGTTGTGGCGGTGGAATTAGGTTTTTGGCTCCGTATCTGGTCGTTTGGGGGTACGTAGGTATATATAGGAGGAAGAAGTACATCGGTGGAGCTTCGTGGGCCCCATGAGGGTGGGGGGCGCGCCAGGGGGTGTAGGGCACGCCCCTCTACCTCGTGCCCACCTCGAAGCTTCCTTGGCGTAGGGTCCAAGTCTCCTGGGTCATATTCGGTGAGAAAATCACGTTCCCGAAGGTTTCATTCCGTTTGGACTCCGTTTGATATTCCGTTTCTTCGAAACACTGAAATAGGCAAAAAACAGCAATTCTGGGCTGGGCCTCCGGTTAATAGGTTAGTCCCAAAAAATAATATAAAAGTGGAAAATAAAGCCCAATATATTCCAAAACAGTAGATAATATAGCATAGAGCAATCAAAAATTATAGATACGTTGGAGACGTATCACATCTCCACACGCGCCCGGCTCTGCATCCGCAAGGCGGCGTGGGAGCTTGAGGAAGACATGGAGCTCGGAGCCGAAGGGAATCTCAACCCCGTCGCGCCCTCCGCAACTATCTTCCCACCGCCGCTCTCTCTCTCTCTCTCACCATGGTCACCGCCGTGCTCTCTGTCTCCATGGTCACCGCCGCTTTCTGTCGCCCGCTTATATAGCACACCCGCAATGGCTCTCCTCTCAATGGCTCTCTGCTGGGTCCCACAAGCCACGCGTGCAACGGTCTGATCGTCTAGGGTGTCTCTGTCGCCTAGTCCCACCTGTAAGGACCAAGTCAAAAGGTTGACCTGACGGAGATGGCAGAGTTCACGGAATGAGTGGTGCGCACGGATGGGGCAAAACTGAGCACGATTCGCATCTGAGGCAAAACTGAGCACATGGACACCATTAAGGACAAAAGGATAATTAACCCTTCTATCAAAATATCTACAATGCACTGGTTCTTTCTTTTTTAGAAAAAATTCCAATCTATTCATCAATATATAATGGCAGTACAAAGACCACAAGAGGTAATAAAAATTACAACCAGCTAGTGACAACTACAAGCACTAGAGCGAGCCGAAGGCGCGGCGCCGTTATCGTCCCTCCCTCACCAGAGTCGGACAAACCTTGTTGTAGTACACAGTCGGGAAGTCGTCGTGCTCAGACCCCAAAGGACCAACGCACCATAGCAGCAAATATCGCTGATGAAGAGAGTTTTAGATCGGAAATATCAAACCCATAACCACACGACCGAAGACGAACAAAAAACATATCCAAATACATCACCGAAGACCAGCACCGACCAAATCCCATGAGATCCGACGGATACACTGTTGGGGAACATAGTAATTTCAAAAAAATTCCTACGCACACGCAAGATCATGGTGATGCATAGCAACGAGGGGGAGAGTTTTGTCTACGTACCCTCGTAGACCTTAAGCGAAAGCATTATGACAACGCGGTTGATGTAGTTGTACGTCTTCACGATCCGACCGATCCAAGTACCGAACACATGGAACCTCTGAGTTCAGCACACGTTCAGCTCGGTGACGTCCCATGAACTCACGATCTACCAGAGCTTCAAGGGAGAGTTCTGTCAGCTCGACGGCGTGATGTGACGGTGATGATGATGCTACCGATGCAGGGCTTCACCTAAGCACCGCTACGATATGATCGAGGTGGATTATGGTGGAGGGGGCACCGCACACGGCTAAAAGATCAACTGATCAACCTGTGTGTCTATGGGGTGCCCCCCTCCCCCGTATATAAAGGAGTGGAGGAGGGGGAGGGCCGGCCCTCTACTATGGCGTGCCCTGGGGAGTCCTACTCGCACCGGGAGTAGGATTCCCCCGCCTTCCAAGTAGTAGGAGTAGGAGAGAAGGAAGGGGAAGAGAGAAGAGAAGGAAGGAGGGGGCACCGCGCGGCCTGCCCTAGGCAGCCCCTCTCTCTCTCCCCTAAAGCCCAATAAGGCCCATATACTCCCCGGCGAATTCCCGTAACTCTCCAGTACTCCGATAAATACACGAACCACTCAGAACCTTTCCGATGTCCGAATATAGCCTTCCAATATATCAATCTTTACGTGTCAAACATTTCGAGACTCCTCGTCATGTCCCTGATCTCATCCGGGACTCCGAACAACCTTCGGTACATCAAAACACATAAACTCATAATACCGATCGTCACCGAACGTTAAGCGTGCGGACCCTACGGGTTCGAGAACTATGTAGACATGACCGAGACTCATCTCCGGTCAATAACCAACAGCGGAACCTGGATTCTCATATTAGCTCCTACATATTCTACGAAGATCTTTATCGGTCAAACCGCATAACAACATATGTTGTTCCCTTTGTCATCGGTATGTTACTTGCCCGAGATTCGATTGTCGGTATCTCAATACCTAGTTCAATCTCGTTGCCGGCAAGTCTCTTTACTCGTTACATAATGCATCATCCCGTAACTAACTCATTAGTTACATTGCTTGCAAGGCTGATGTGCATTACCGAGAGGGCCCAGAGATACCTCTCCGATACTCGGAGTGACAAATCCTAATCTCGATCTATGCCAACCCAACAAACACCTTCGGAGACACCTGTAGAGCATCTTTATAATCACCCAGTTACGTTGTGACGCTTGATAGCACACAAGGTGTTCCTCCGGTATTCGGGAGTTGCATAATCTCATAGTCATAGGAACATGTATAAGTCATGAAGAAAGCAATAGCAACATACTAAACGATCAAGTGCTAAGCTAACGGAATGGGTCAAGTCAATCACATCATTCTCTAATGATGTGATCCCGTTAATCAAATGACAACTCATGTCTATGGCTAGGAAACCTAACCATCTTTGATTCAACGAGCTAGTCAAGTAGAGGCATATTAGTGACACTCTGTTTGTCTATGTATTCACACATATACTAAGTTTCCGGTTAATACAATTCTAGCATGAATAATAAACATTTATCATGATATAAGGAAATATAAATAACAACTTTGTTATTGCCTCTAGGGCATATTTCCTTCAGACACAACTCCACGCACCCTCCGACGACCCTATTCGCACCATCAAGACAGGGATAGAACTTGGGAGACATTATTCCTACTTAGGAACATCGCCACCGTCACACAGACCCAACCAAGATGTTGGACCTAATAAAAACGAGAACGGGGTACCTCACGCCGGCGGGGGGCCGAGATCGTCCGCACCTCCACAACTGTGTTTATCCGTTTGTCGCATTATTTTACCTGTATGTATGAAAGAAAGAGGGAAAATATTTATCTTGCGGTATAATCAGGACAATAGTTGTATTACACAAAGAGATATAAGTTATTAGGAATTAATCATTGAATGTCATCATATATAATTTGAGTGTGGTTTATGTGCTCCCACATATACATTGCACCCCCGGTGCATCCATGAAAAAGAAATTAGCAAAACATTTAAAAAAATTGAAACTTTGTGAATGTGATTATGACTAAATGTTTTAAGTGCTTGCAAAATTTCATGGTCAAATAACAATCGAGGAGCTCTATGAAAAAAAATTATGCTGAAACATGTGAACACTAAACTTGGGTGCAGCGCATCATTTTTATTTCGTTTTGTATGGAGATCATTTCATGAGTAAAACTAAAATATAAGGCCGAGTCTTCTACATGGCACCAAAAGCATGAGAAGAGGACACCCCACGTACGGGCGTGCGCCGTGAAGTGGGACAACAAGCCTCCAGTAATATATAAGTTCATCATGCTCTTATGTTTGTTGTTAGGGATCACTTTGGGAGTTTTGTACTAGCCATCAATCTAGACATAATGACTACATCTAGTTTGTTTTGATCTGAAAATGTTATGTTTATCTTACATAATGATTACTACATTTTTTCTTGTAAACTTATTCAATTCTCTTTCTATCTCTGCCATGGTTAGACTTTGAGTTACATAATGATTAGAACCTATGGCTGAGATATAGGGAATGACTGAGACATAGGGAATGACTTTCATTCTCTTTCTATCTTCTGCGATGGTCGGGCTTTGAGTCTTACTCAATTTCACACCTTGTAACACAGGCAAGAACTCTTTGTTTGACTGTTCCATTTTGAACTACTTCAAAATCTTGTGAAGGTATGTACTCATTGAAAAAACTTATCAAGCGTCTTGATCTATCTCTATAGATCTTGATGCTCAATATGTAAGCAGCTTCACCGAGGTCTTTCTTTGAAAAACTCCTTTCAAATACTCCTTTATGCTTTCCAGAAATTCTACATTATTTCCAATCAACAATATGTCATTCACATATATTTATCAGAAATGTTGTAGTGCTCCCACTCACTTTCTTGTAAATACAGGCTTCATCGTAAGTCTGTATAAAACTATATGCTTTGATCAACTCATCAAAGCGTATATTCCAACTCCGAGATGCTTGCACCAGTCCATAGATGGATCGCTGGAGCTTGCACATTTTATTAGCATCTTTAGGATCGACAAAACTTTTTGTTGCATCATATACAACTCTTCTTTAAGAAATCCATTCAGAAATGTAGTTTTGACATCCATTTGCCAGATTTCATAAAATGTGGCAATTTGCTAACATGATTCGGACAGACTTAAGCATCGCTACGAGTGAGAAAATCTCATCGTAGTCAACACCTTGAACTTTGTAAAAACCTTTTTCGACAAGTCTTTCTTTGTACATAGTAACACTACTATCAACGTCCGTCTTCCTCTTGAAGATCCATTTATTTTCTATGGCTTGCCGATCATCGGTCAAGTCAACCAAAGTCCACACTTTGTTCTCATACATGGATCCCATCTCAGATTTCATGCCCTCTAGCCATTTTGCGGAATCTGGGCTCATCATCGCTTCCTCATAGTTCATAGGTTCGTCATGGTCAAGTAACATGACCTCCAGAACAGGATTACCGTACCACTCTGGTGCGGATCTCAGTCTGGTTGACCTACGAGGTTCGGTAGTAACTTGATCTAAAGTTACATGATCATCATCATTAGTTTCCTCACTAATTGGTGTAGGAGTCACAGGAACAGATTTATGTGATGAACTACTTTCAAATAAGGAGCAGGTACAGTTACCTCATCAAGTTCTACTTTCCTCTCACTCGCTTCTTTCGAGAGAAACTCCTTCTCTAAAAAGGATCCATTCTTAGCAACGAATGTCTTGCCTTCGGATCTGTGATAGAAGGTGTATCCAACTGTCTCCTTTTGGGTATCCTATGAAGACACATTTCTCCGATTTGGGTTTGAGCATATCAGGATGAAACTTTTTCACATAAGCATCGCAACCGCAAACTTTAAGAAATGACAACTTTGGTTTCTTGCCAAACCACAGTTCATATGGTGTCGTCTCAACGGATTTAGATGGTGCCGTGGTTCTAAGTCTGACGGTGATGTAGGGGGGTTAGTATGGAGAGGCTAGATCTTAGCTATGCAGGAGCTGTAAGCACACAAAGATGTACAAGTTCAGGCCCTTCTCGGAGGAAGTAAAAGCCCTACGTCTCGGTGCCCGGAGGCGGTCGACTGGATTATATGTGTAAGGATGACAGGGGTGCGAATCCTTGATACTGAGGAGGGGGTGGCTTATATAGAGTTCGCAAACCCTCTCCCGCCCTCAGTAATGCAGGGTTTAAGGTACATTAAGGTTGGGCGTTACTGGTAACGCCTCTAATAAAATGCTATAATGACCATAAAGGCTACTTAATGACCGACCGTTTGCCTGCGGAGTGACTTTAGATCTCCTGGCAGTCGAGTGGTTGGCTTCGTGGTCGAGTGATATCTTCCTGGTCGAGTGTCTTGAACCCGTCGAGTGGGTACCTTCAAGTCGATTGAAAGGTGACTTCTTCTTTGGATGTCCTTGGGTAGGGCTCTTAGGACAGGTCCCTGCCCCTACCCTAGGTACATAGCTTCATCATTAGCCCCCGAATGGATCGAGGTTAGAGTGGGGAAAGAGTTGGGGATCTTTCCGACTGGTTCTTTGCGCTGCATGAGTGTCTTGTTTTGGATCAATCGTCATGGATGACATCATCAACTTTTTTCAGTCGCCTTGATCCATTCCAAGTCTTTCGTCGAGCGGATTTCCTTGCTCCTGGAGTTCCGAGTGACGATGTGAAAGGGATCTTCTGTCTGACGAATTGTTCTGCAACCTGCGGATTTCACGGGATTTGATTTTTG
Source organism: Triticum aestivum (assembly GCF_018294505.1). NCBI lineage: Eukaryota > Viridiplantae > Streptophyta > Magnoliopsida > Poales > Poaceae > Triticum > Triticum aestivum. The sequence goes on along the minus strand of NC_057809.1, from coordinate 4,293,648 downwards.
GGAAGCGCGCGGGACGGGAGCGGCCGCAGTAATCGGATGTGATAAGGCGGAAGCTCCTCGATCCCTGCGCCACCTTTTTCGCCACGTACCGCGCGCGCGTCTGCTGCGGGATTTGACGGGATAGCCTGGGCCTACCAGTCAGCCACTCGGAAGTGGCCCCTTATAAGCCGCCGGCTCGGGGTTTCCAATAGTGTGCTCTCTTCTTTCCTTCTCTCTTCGCAAAGTTCTTCGCCACCTCCACTCTCACCCTAGCGCCGCAGGCCCGTTCGAGCTTTGCCGGCGACGATGGTGAAGGACAAGACATCCACTCTGGATCAGGCGAAGAAGGCGGCGGCGCAGGGGAAAGGGAAGAAGTCCGCTCGGGGCGGATCTTCCTAAAGGACTTCTCTGCCCAGAGGCTGGATCCAGGGCGACTGGATGCCGACGGTGATTAAGCAAGAAGATCTCGACGATATGGTTGAGGGAGGAGTCATCCCTCATGAAGCTGCGCGTCTCCCGGGGAGAGAAGTCGAGCCCCAACCTCGTGATGGTGAGTGTGTGCTCCTCGCCACCCATATCGATCGCGGGTTTTCTCTGCCTCCTCATCCTTTTTTCCGAAGCTTTCTGAACTTCTTCGGAGCGCAGCTCCATCACTTCACTCCCAATTCTATCGTGTATCTGGCTACTTTCATTTCCTTGTGTGAGGGTTTCTTGGGTTGCCGCCCCCATTGGGGACTCTTTAAGCACATCTTCACTTGCCGTTCTCAATCGGTCAAAAAGGCCAAGTCGAGTGACGAAAGGACGCAGGTGATCCAGCTGTGCGGGGGCCTGGCGATCCAGACGAGGGGAAAAAGCTCCTTTCCATCCATCACTTTCCCTGAGTCGGTCCGTGGTTGGCAGGCGACTTGGTTTTTACTGCAAAGACCAGGCGACTCCAGGACAGTCGACTGGGCTTCCCCTTTCTCTCTGGAACGAGTCCAAAAACCTGCTTCTCTGAAAGTGACGCCGGAAGAAAAGGCCCAAGTCAAAGTGCTGGTTGGTCGAGTGGTTCAGCTTGTCCGCGACGGCGTGACTGGCATGGACTTGCTGGAGGTCTTCCTTAGGAGGCGCATCCAGCCGCTCTAGGCTCGCGATCACCCGATGTGGCTGTATTCGGGTCTTGAAGACACCACTCAGATCCACCCGGAGGAGGTCACTGATGAGATGCTAGAAGGATGGCCGTCGAGCATCACAGGGAACAAAGACAACCCCCGAGGAGCCAGGAGGGTTCCTCCACTCGACAACACATACGAAGTGGACCAGGTCTGACCTTATGCTCCTGACTGAGATCTTGCTTTCTTCATTGGTTTTCTTTGAATTGGTCAATTGATTTTTATCTTGTCTGTTGTTTTCCAGGCAACTACCGAGATGTACTCGACACCCAACGGGGCGCAGGAGCCGACTGAGGAAGGGGAGGCGAGCGGCGGTGAGAGTGGGGATGAACAAGCCGAGTGGGAATCCGATGGCGAAGGAGAGGGAGACGACGACGACGTCGACTCCAGCGAAGAGGAGGAGGAGGAAGTTGAACCCCCTCGCTCGGAGAGGCGATCCAAGCTTACACACGATCCGGCGCGTGAACGTGGTAAGTCGACTGCTTCTGTTGGGCAGTCGTCGAAACACCCTCCGACCTCTTCTCCTACGCCGACCGAAAAGGCTCCCAAGCACCCACGCGCGACGCCGTCCAAGCCGCCCAAGGCTCTGCCCAAGATGAAGATGACTGTCCCCACCATCTCTGGGTAATAATAGAACTTGTTCTCCTTTGTCGACCGTGGACAGATCCTTGGTCGATTCACTGAGCCAACTGACTGATTTTCGAGATTTGCAGCGCTGCTACTTCTGAGCTCTCCGCCAAGGACGACGATCAAGAGATGGAGGATGCTATTACCTCCAACCCTGGTATGATTACTGATGTTCTGCCTTGAGTCGACTGGATATTTATTGCAACCCTGGTCGATTGAATTTTTCCTTGTAGCTCTTCCTCGTGTTATTAACCTCCCGGATGACGATGACGACGTGCCGCTGAGAGTGAGAAGGAACAGGAGGGCGTTGGCTGGCAAGACCCCCCAATCTGCTCCGGCGTCTGAAGCTGTAGCTCGGGATGGTGGTGACACCACTCGGGCTTCTGTGACTTTCGCCGTTCCTCTGACGAGCGTGCGGCCTTCGACGTCGACCGCAAATCCTCCTTCACTTTTGGCCACGTACCCCGCCCCTGAGGACCAAGCGAGTGCCGCGAAAGAGGCTATCCGTCAGGCGGGGATCATGATGGAACAAGTGAAAGTGGCTCGGGAGGCCAGTCAAGCAGCCTATGACGCGAGTTCGGCTCTTCAGAGCAACGTCCAGGTCAGTCGACTCAACACTTGGTCTGTTATGATATGCTATTTGAAGAATCTCTTTTCCGAAGATCTTTGTATCTGTACACCCACTGGGTGTGTCTGCCATCTTTTTGGATGAGTGGGGGCACGCTAAGTGCACCCACTGGGTGTAGTCCCCGAGACTACGGTGGACTGTTGGCAGTCGACTGTAGTCTTTATACTGTGTTGCTGTAGTTGTACTTCTTCACTCGGTCTGGTCAGGCCATGTCGAATGGAACTGTATCCGGTCGACTGCGGGCAGTCGATTTTTTTTACAGTGGGGGCACGCTGAGTGCACCCACTGGGTGTAGTCCCCGAGACTATTGTCGAATGTTTTGATTCAGCTATAGTCTTAGAAACGTCATCATTGTCTCTTAGTTACTCGGAAGCAACTTATCTTGGACGTCCGTCGACTGATTTTTGCAGAAATCCTGTGAACTTGCGGCTCGCTATACTGAGTTGGAGAACAAGCAGATCCAGCTCAACCTTGACTTGAAGCTTGCTCAAGAGAACTTGAAGAAGGCGCAAGAAGAAGCAAAAGGTATGGCTGGTGAGGTTCTCCATTCTTGACGAGTGACTTTTCTTTCTTGTCCATTCTTGATGTTGATTTCACTCGACTTGCCGCAGATAAACTGGAAGAAGCTCTGAAGAAGAAGGATCAAGATCTTGTAGAGGCACAGAAGGAGGCCTTGAACAAAACGAAGCTTGCTAAAGAAAAGCTGGCTTCAGTCGGAACTCTTGAACAGGAGAACTCCAGACTGAAGGCTGCCCTCGACGCAGCTAATCAGGAGGTCAGTCGTCTGAAGAACGACAAGATTGCTCTGAATGACAAGGCCAGCGAGTTGGTAGGGAAGAAGAACAATCTTGAAGCTTATCTCAGGGGACTCACCAAGAAGTTGTTCGTCATGCTTGAGGGTAATAATCTTCATTTAACCGGCTTGCAGTAACCAAACTCGAGTAGAGCCACTGTCTTATTCTTGAATCGTGTTTGCAGAATTCTGTCAGAACTTTGAAGAGGAGACCAGTTGAGTGGAGCCAGGCTTGGACCCTGCTAACTCTCTTGTGAAGGACGAGGCTGCAATGAACGTTCTCCGTTTGGAGTCTCGCGTCGCCAGCGTGGTCGACTATCTGGCTCGGCTGAAGGTTGCGGTGTCGCGGATCGACACGTCGCTCTGGCCCAGGACGACGCTTCCGAATGACCTCGAGTCTCTGATGACTCAACTGAATGACGTTCCTGGCCGAGTGACGGAATGGAAGAAATCCTCCGCAAGGTGTGCTGCTGATGTCGCTCTGTCTCTGGTCCGCGTCCATTGCAAAGAGGTGCGAGAGGAGAAGCTGGCTGCCATCCAAGTTGCCAACACCAGGAAGCTCAGCTTCCAAGACTTCATGGAGACTTTCATTGCCGCTGCCACTCGTATTGCAGACGGGATCGACTTGGACGAGTTCGTTGCCCCTTCCAGTCCTCCGCCGGAGGAGTAAAAAACTTTTAAGCTTCACTTTAAATTTGCCTCGGAATGCCGAGTGGATTCTGTAACCGTTAAACTTTGTCGAGCCGAGGGCTCGAGTACTTTGATCTGAGGTCTGGGACCTTTGGGTCTTATCTGAACTTGATTTATCGTTGAATATCTTCGTGAATTATCTGTCAAGTGGAACTTGATCTTCACCCGAAATAACTTTGTATTTGTGGTGCATCACTGAAGGAAAAGGTAAAAGTCGATTCGCATCTTGCCGCCTTTGCAGATTGGGACGTGTTCCGTACTTAGGCGAGCACTGGGCTGCAGCTAAGCCCCCGAGTGGGAGGTTTGCTCTCCACTCGGTAGGATTTTATATACTTAGGCGAGCACTGGACTGCAGCTAAGCCCCTGAGTGAGAGGTTTGCTCTACACTCGGTAGGATTTTTATATACTTAGGCGAGCACTGGGCTGCAGCTAAGCCCCCGAGTGAGAGGTTTGCTCTACACTCTGTAGGATTTTATATACTTAGGTGAGCACTGGGCTGCAGCTAATCCCCCGAGTGAGAGGTTTGCTCTACACACGGTAGGATTTTTATACACTTAGAAGAGCACTGGGCCGCAGCTAAGCCCCCGAGTGGGAGGTCCGCTCTCCACTCGGTAGGATTTTTATACACTTAGGCGAGCACTGGGATGCAGCTAAGCCCCCGAGTGGGAGGTCCGCTCTCCACTCGGTAGGATTTTTATACACTTAGGCGAGCACTGGGCTGCAGCTAAGCCCCCGAGTGGGAGGTCCGCTCTCCACTCGGTAGGATTTTTATACACTTAGGCGAGCACTGGGCTGCAGCTAAGCCCCCGAGTGGGAGGTTTGCTCTCCACTCGGTAGGATTTTCAAACACTTAGGCGAGTACTTGGACTGCAGCTAAGCTCCCGAGTGGGAGTCAGGCTCACCACTCGGTAGGATTTTCAAACACTTAGGCGAGTACTTGGACTGCAGCTAAGCCCCCGAGTGGGAGTCAGGCTCACCACTCGGTAGGATTTTCAAACACTTAGGCAAGTACTTGGACTGCAGCTAAGCCCCGAGTGGGTGTCAGGCTCACCACTCGGTAGGATTTTCAAACACTTAGGCGAGTACTTGGACTGCAGCTAAGCCCCCGAGTGGGAGTGAGGCTCACCACTCGGTAGGATTTTCAAACACATAGGCGAGTACTTGGACTGCAGTTAAGCCTTCGAGTGGGAGTCAGGCTCACCACTCGGTAGGATTTTCAAACACTTAGGCGAGCACTGAGCTGCAGCTAAGCCTCCGAGTGGGAGTCAGGCTCACCACTCGGTAGGATTTTTTTTGCAAACTTAGGCGAAACGGATTCGCAGCTAAGCCACCCACTAGGGGATTTCATATGCAAACAGAAGTGCCAGGAATTACAGGAGAAACTAGAACACTCTTGTCTTTGATAAAAATAAACTACAGAAGTTTTTCTTATTACATCTCATCCGAGTGAGAATTCAAGTGTAAAATGGGCGGAGTAGTTCCGCATTCCAAGCTCGTGGCTCGTCGATCCGGCGATCAACGTTGTAGAGATGATATGCTCCATTGTGAAGGACTCTGGTGACGATGAAGGGACCTTCCCAAGTAGGAGCAAGTTTGTGTGGTTTTTGTTGATCCACTCGGAGGACCAAATCTCCTTCTTGGAAGGCTCGACTCTTCACATTTCTGGCATGGAATCGACGCAAGTCTTGCTGATAGATGGTCGATCTGATCATAGTCATTTCCCTCTCCTCCTCTAGGAGGTCGACTGCGTCTTGCCGGGCTTGCTCTGCTTCGTCTTCGTTATAAAGCTCGACTCTGGGTGCATTGTGAAGTAGATCACTCGGCAAGACGGCTTCGGCTCCGTAAACCAGAAAGAATGGCGTTCTTCCAGTCGACCGGTTCGGGGTGGTCCTCAATCCCCACAAAACTGACGGAAGCTCGTCGACCCAAGCGCCTACTACGTGCTTGAGATCACGCATCAGTCGAGGCTTCAGTCCTTTGAGAATCAGACCATTTGCTCTTTCAGCTTGTCCATTCGACTGGGGATGCGCGACCGACGCCTAGTCGACTCACGTGCCTTGAGAGGCGCAAAAAGCTCTGAACTTGTCTGAATCGAAGTTTGACTCATTGTCAGTGATGATGCTATGTGGGACTCCATATCTGAATATCAACTCTCTGATGAAACTGATAGCAGTGCTAGCATCAAGATTTTTGATAGGCTTGGCTTCAATCCATTTGGTGAACTTGTCGACTGCCACAAGCACATGTGTGAATCTGCTCTTGCCTGTTCTCAGTGGACCAACCATGTCCAGTCCCCAAACAGCGAAGGGCCAGACGAGTGGAATGGTCTTCAGAGCTGATGCTAGCTTGTGCGACCTGTTGGAGTAGAACTGGCAGCCTTCACACTTGTCGACTATCTTTTTCTCCATTTCGTTTGCCCTGGGCCAGTAAAAACCCGCTCGGTATGCTTTGGCCATGATGGTCCGAGAGGACGCATGGTGACCGCAGGTCCCCGAGTGGATATCATCAAGGATTATCTGACCTTCTTCTGGCGTTATGCACTTCTGACCGATTCCAGTTGCGCTTTCTCTATACAACTGTCCTTTTATGACTGTGAAGGCTTTAGATCGACGGATGATCTGTCGAGCCTCTTCTTCGTCCTCTGGAAGTTCTTTCCTCAAGATATACACAATGTATGGTACCGTCCAGTCGGGAGTGATTGCCAAGACCTCCATGATTAGGTCGACCATAGGAGGAACTTCGACTTCAGTCGGATCTGTGGCACTTTTCGGCTGCGGGGCTTCTTCTGTAAAAGGATCCTCCTGGACTGACGGCGAGCGGATGTGCTCCAAAAACACATTGCTGGGAATGGCTTCTCTCTCGGAGCCTATCTTAGCCAAATCATCAGCTGCTTGATTTTTCAGTCGGGGGATGTGATGAAGCTCTAACCCCTTGAATTTCTTTTCTAGCTTTCTTACTGTGTTGCAGTAGCCAGTCATAGCTGGGCTTCTGACGTCCCACTCCTTCATCACCTGATTAAGCACCAAATTTGAGTCGCCATAGACCATGAGGCGCCGGACGCCGAGTGAAATGGCCATGCGCAACCCGTATAAGAGTGCTTCATATTCTGCCTCATTGTTGGAGGAATCGAAGTGAATCTGGAGAACATATCTGAGCCTATCTCCTCGGGGGGAAACCAATACTACCCCAGCACCGGAACCATTCAACATCTTAGATCCATCGAAGAACATGGTCCAGTGCTCTGAGTGAACTTGAGTCGGAAGCTGCTGTTCAATCCACTCGGCGACGAAATCTGCAATTGCCTGGGACTTGATAGCCTTCTTTGCTTCAAACTTGATATCTAGGGGAAGGAGTTCAATCGCCCACTTCGCCACTCGACCAGTTGCATCTCTGTTGTGCAAAATCTCTGACAGTGGAGCGTCGCTGACGACCGTAATGGAATGGTCAGAGAAGTAGTGTGCAACCTTCTTCGTGGTCATGTAAATCCCATATACAAGCTTCTGGTAATGGGGATATCTTTGCTTCGAAGGAGTCAAAACTTCAGACACATAATATACTGGGCGCTGAACTCTGAAGGCCTTTCCTTCTTCTTCCCGCTCGAGCGTAAGTACTGTACTGACAACTTGTCCCGTGGCTGCAATGTAAAGCAGCAGGGGCTCTTTACTGATTGGCGCAGCAAGCACCGGCTGGGTGGAGAGCAGAGCTTTGAGCTCTGCAAACGCTGCATTAGCTTCTGGAGTCCACTCGAACTTGTCAGATTTCTTCATTAGTCGGTAAAGAGGCAACGCCTTTTCACCGAGTCGAGAAATGAATCGACTTAGAGCGGCCAAGCAACCTGTAAGCTTCTGGACATCGTGCACACGCACAAGGCGCTTCATCCGGAGTATGGTGCCAACTTTCTCGGGATTGGCGTCGATTCCTCGTTCGGAAACGAGAAAACCGAGTAACTTTCCACCTGGAACTCCGAATGTGCACTTTGATGGATTGAGCTTGATATCATATCTCCTGAGGTTAGCAAAGGTTTCGGCTAGGTCAGTCAGCAGGTCAGAACCTTTCCGTGACTTAACCACAATATCATCCATGTATGCTTCGACGTTCCGACTGATCTGAGAGAGCAAACACTTCTGAATCATCCTCATGAACGTAGCTCCAGCATTCTTGAAGCCGTTTTGTTCTCGTCGGGTCCATACAGACGGATCTGATGGTACCCTAAATAAGCGTCTAGAAAAGATAAACGCTCACACCCTGCGGTCGAGTCGACTATCTGGTCGATGCGGGGGAGAGGGAAATGATCTTTCAGGCAGGCCCGATTGATATGTTTAAAGTCAATGCACATGTGAAGTGACTTGTCCTTCTTGGGGACCATGACAACATTGGCGAGCCATTCAGAGTGGTAAATCTCTCGGATGAACTCCGCTGCTAAGAGCCGAGCCACCTCCTCGCCAATAGCTTTCCTCTTCTGGACAGCGGACCATCGAAGATGTTCTTTCACAGGCTTGAACTTCGGGTCGACTCGTAGACGGTGCTCAGCCAGCCCCCTCGGAACTCCAGGCATGTCAGAAGGCTTCCATGCGAAGATGTCCCAGTTCTCACGGAGGAACTGGATGAGCGCTTCTTCCTATTTGGAGTTGAGCGTCGTTGAGATGTGAGTCGGAGCAGCATTGGGGTCGATCGGGTGAATATGAACTGGTTTAGTTTCACCGGACGACTGAAAAGCTGATTTTGAAGCTGGCTTCTTGGCTCGCAGCAATTCATTCGGATCGGCAGTCTTCTGGTACTCTTGCAGCTCGACTACTGACATCTGAGCATCAGCGATCTTTGATCCTTTCTGAAAACACTCCTCTACTTCCTTCCGGTTGCCTGTAACGGTGATCACACCTCTGGGGCCGGGCATCTTCAACTTGAGATACACATAGCACGGTCGAGCCATGAATCGTGCATACGCTGGCCGGCCCAGAATAGCATGATAAGCACTTTGGAAGTCCACAACCTCAAATGTCAACTTTTCCTTGCGGTAATTCTTTGAATCACCGAAAACCACATCGAGAGCAATCTGGCCGAGTGACTCGGCCTTCTTTCCAGGAATGACTCCATGGAAACTCATGTTGCTGGCACTAAGCCTGGACATCGGAATGCCCATCCCTTTCAACGTTTCTGCATACAGTATGTTCAGGCCGCTGCCACCATCCATCAGGACTTTGGTCAGTCAAGTGCCTTCGACAACTGGATCGACCACCAGAGCTTGCCTCCCAGGGGTGGCAATGTGCGCAGGGTGATCGGACTGGTCGAACGTGATGGCAGTCTGAGACCACTTCAGGTAGCTGGGTGTTGCCGGGGCAACCATATTCACTTCATGGTTAATGACTTTCAGTCGACTTTTGCTTTCGACATCAGCAAAAATCATCAAGGTGGAATTGACTTGGGGGTACCCGTCGTCACTATCTTCCTTATCTTCAACCTTGTCTGACTCTTTTTCCTTGTCTTTGGACTGCTTGCCCTGGAAATGCTGGATCAGGAGCCGACACTGTCGAGTGGTATGCTTTGGGTAAATGAGTTTACCCTCCTCGTCTTTCTTGGTGTGAATGTGACACGGCAGATCCAAAACATCATTTCCATCTTGATCTTTTACTTTCTTGGGGTTCCAGGGCCCCTTGGGTTTTCCATTGAATTTCCCCTGGGATACGGCCAGGGCCTCCCCAGGAGCGGCCGGCTCGGCCTTCCGCTTCTGTTTCCGACTGGAATTGCCTCCGGTTTCCTGGGCGACTGCTTTCTGCTTGCCACTCCGGAGTCGATCTTCATCTTCTCCGTTAGCATATTTGGTGGAAATTTCCATCATCCGATTCAGAGACATTTCTCTGGTCCGACCGAACTTCAGGTTCAACTCTCTGTTCTTGACGCCTTCTTTAAAGGCACAAACTGCTTGGTGATCTGGTACATTCTCAACTGTGTGATGCAAAGTGATCCACCTCTGGATGTAATCCCTCAGAGTTTCACTCGGTTTCTGCACGCAAGACCGCAATTCTGTAAGGCCTGCCGGTCACTTGCATGTTCCTTCAAAGGTTGTGACAAACACTCGGGAGAGGTCCTCCCAAGTGTAGATGCTGCTGGGTGCTAACTGATTCAGCCACGCTCTGGCTGAGCCCTCTAACAGGAGAGGCAAATGCTTCATAGCCACCTCATCATTGCCGCCGCCAATCTGGACAGCCACTCGGTAGTCTTCGAGCCAAGTGTCAGGCTTAGACTCACCGGTGAACTTGCTGACTCCAGTCGCCAACCGGAAGTTGGGAGGAATCACTGCAGCCCTGATGGCTCGACTAAAACATTCTGGCCCTGAAACATGTACCCTGCTGCTGGTAGGGGCATCTCTGTCATGTCCTTCTCTGTGAGCCCTGTTCCTGTCGACCAAACCTTGAACGAGGATGGATCTCGCGTCAAAGCCTGGTTCCCTGGGGTCGACTGGAATCCTTCGCCCAACATTATGAGGGCGTCTGTCATCCTGCTGTTGAGGTGCATACGACCCACTCCTTGGGGGAGGGGTTGGCACTCGACATCGATCATCGCGATCGAATCGGTGATCATACTGCTCGTTTCTTCTGTACTGATCTGGTCGGTCTCCATGTCCCTCACGCCTCGGGGGCGATCTTGGGCTGTGAGCCGACTGCACTGTATCCGCTGCAACGGATCGACTGTGGATCCTATTCCGCGACTGAGAGACAGCGGAATTCTGGTTTCCCGCTACCCGGAGCAACGCTCTGATTTGCAACAAGCCTCTGCCAGCTTCTGACTGGGAGGGCTGAATTGATTCTGCTATTCGGGCCACAGCTGCCAAATTCTGAACGGGAGTTCGATATACTTGCGTAGGCGGGAAAAGCTGACGTCGACTGGACTCGGGAGCCCGCTGACGCGCTTGCTCGTCGAGTGCTCGCTGGAGATTCTCCAGTCGAGTGCGCTCGGCCAAGTTAGCCAAGCGCGCGTCCTCCAAGGCCCGGGCCTCGGGGGTTTCTCCAATGATAGGAGTATGGAGTGCATCCATGTTCCGGCGGCGAAGCTCCTCTCGCTGCAGCGACGTGAGAGGCTCGGGGAGATATTCTTCGTGGGGATGCGACGGGTCGCCCCCACCTGCGCCTCCGTCAGTACGAGTAAAACCGGGGGGGGGGGCTGCGTGTCCCATCAATTGCCAGAACCTCCGCCGCAGGGTCACTGCTATCGCATTCGGATGCGGTCTCTGCGGAGCCAGTCGACAGGTCGAACAGGCCGTAGAGAGATTTGTTGGGCTCGATTGCCGTGACTTGTGGGGCGGCCGACTGGCGAGCCACCGCATGCCTCACCCACCTCTAAAGTCTCGATCGACCAGAGCGCTTGCGCTGGCGAGAGATGAGGTGGGGAGATGAAACGGGAGCCGACTGATACTGGGTCGATGGCTGCCGTAGGAGAACGTCGCGAACACATGCGCGAAAGCGCGTCGCCCCGCGGACGGGGAGTGCGTCGATGTCGAGCGGAGCCTCCTGGAGCCAAGCGGAGTCGTCGGCGATGAACGTGAGCGCGCCGAGACGGATCTCGCGGCCCTCCACCAAAACTCCGCATGAAACCATGATCGAGGAGATCGGAAAAATCGCAACTCCTACAATCAAGCGCTAAGATACCAGCCCCATGGTGGGCGCCAACTGTCGTGGTTCTAAGTCTGACAGTGATGTAGGGGGTTAGTATGGAGAGGCTAGATCTTAGCTATGCAGGAGCTGTAAGCACACAAAGATGTACGAGTTCAGGCCCTTCTCGGAGGAAGTAAAAGCCCTACGTTTCGGTGCCCGGAGGCGGTTGACTGGATTATATGTGTAAGGATGACAGGGGTGCGAACCCTTGATACTGAGGAGGGGGGTGGCTTATATAGAGTTCGCCAGCCCTCTCCCGCCCTCAGTAATGCAGAGTTTAAGGTACATTAAGGTTGGGCGTTACTGGTAACGCCTCTAATAAAATGCTATAATGACCATAAAGGCTACTTAATGACCGACCGTTTGCCTGCGGAGTGACTTTAGATCTCCTGGCAGTCGAGTGGTTGGCTTCGTGGTCGAGTGATAGCTTCCTGGTCGAGTGTCTTGAACCCGTCGAGTGGGTACCTTCAAGTCGATTGAAAGGTGACTTCTTCTTTGGATGTCCTTGGGTAGGGCTCTTAGGACAGGTCTGTGCCCCTACCCTAGGTACATAGCTTCATCAAATGGTGCTCTATTTAACGTGAATGCAACTATCTCTAATCCATAACCCCAAAACGATAGTGGTAAATCGGTAAGAGACATCATAGATTGCACCATATCTAATAAAGTACGGTTACGATGTTCGGACACACCATTACGTTGTGGTGTTCTAGGTGGCGTGAGTTGCAAAACTATTCCGCATTGTTTCAAATGAAGACCAAACTCGTAACTCAAAATATTCTCCTCCACGATAAAATTGTAGAAACTTTATCTTCTTGTTATGATGATTTTCCACTTCACTCTGAAATTATATGAACTTTTCAAATGTTTCAGAGTTATGTTTCATCAAGTAGATATACCCAAATCTGCTCAAATCATCTGTGAAGGTCAGAAAATAACGATACTCGCCGCGAGCCTCAACACTCATCGGATCGCATACATCGGTATGTATTATTTCCAATAAGTCAGTTGCTCGCTCCATTATTCCGGAGAATGGAGTCTTAGTCATCTTGCCCATAAGGAATGGTTCGCAAGCATCAAGTGATTCCAAAATCCCATCAGCATGGAGTTTCTTCATGCCCTTTACACCAATATGACCTAAACGGCAGTGCCACAAATAAGTTGCACTGTCATTATTAACTTTGCATCTTTTGGCTTCAATATTATGAATATGTGTATCACTACGATCGAGATCCAACAAACCATTTTCATTGGGTGTATGACCATAGAAGGTTTTATTCATGTAAACAGAACAACAATTATTCTTTAACTGAAATGAATAACCGTATTGCAATAAACATGATCAAATCATATTCATGCTCAACGCAAACACCAAATAACACTTATTTAGGTTCAACACTAATCCCGAAAGTACAGGGAGTGTGCGATGATGATCATATCAATCTTGGAACTACTTCCAACACACATCGTCACCTCGCCCTTAACTAGTTTCTGTTCATTCTGCAACTCCCGTTTCAAGTTACTACTCTTAGCAACCGAACCAGTATCAAATGTCGAGGAGTTGCTATAAACACTAGTAAAGTACACATCAATAACATGTATATCCGATATACCTTTGTTCACTTTTCAATCCTTCTTATCCGCCAAGTATCTAGGGCAGTTCCACTTCTAGTGACCATTTCCTTTGCAGTAGAAGCACTCAGTTTCAAGCTTGGGTCTAGCTTTGGGATTCTTCATGGGAGCAACAACTTGCTTGTCATTATTTTTGAAGTTCCCCTTCTTCCCTTTGCCCTTTTCTTGAAACTAGCGATCTTGTCAACCATCAACACTTGATGCTTTTCTTGATTTCTACCTTCGTCGATTTCAGCATCACGAAGAGCTTGGGAATCGTTTCCGTTATCCCTTGCATATTATAGTTCATCACGAAGTTCTACTAACTTGGTGATAGTGACTAGAGAACTCTGTCAATCACTATCTTATCTGGAAGATTAACTCCCACTTGATTCAAGTGCTTGTAGTACTCAGACATTCTGAGCACATGCTCACTAGCTGAGCTATTCTCCTCCATCTTGTAGGCAAAGTACTTGTCAAAAGTCTCATACCTTTCGACATGGGCATGAGTCTGAAATTCTAATTTCAACACTTGGATCTCATATGCTACGTGGCATTTCAAAAATGTCTTTGAAGCCCCGATTCTAGGCCGTAAAGCATGGTGCACTAAACTATCAAGTAGTCATCATATCGATCTTGCCAAACGTTAATAACGTCTGCATTTGCTCCTGCAATCGGTCTGTCACCTAGCGGTGCATCAAGGACATAATTCTTCTGTGCAGCAATGAGGATAATCCTCAGATCACGGATCCAATCCACATCATTGCTACTAACATCTTTCTACTTAGTTTTCTCTAGGAACATATCAAAAATAAAATAGGGGAGCTAAACGCGAGCTATTGATCTACAACATAGATATGCTAATACTACCAGGACTAAGTTCATGATAAATTAAAGTTCAATTAATCATACTACTTAAGAACTCCCACTTAGATAGACATCCCTCTAATCATCAAAGTGATCACGTGATCCAAATTAACTAAACCATGTCCGATCATCACGTGAGATGGAGTAGTTTTCAATGGTGAACATCACTATGTTGATCATATCTACTATATGATTCATGCTCGACCTTTCGGTCTCAGTGTTCTGAGGCCATATCTGCATATGCTAGGCTCGTCAAGTTTTAACCCGAGTATTCTGCGTGTGCAAAACTGGCTTGCACCCGTTGTATATGAACGTAGAGCTTATCACACCCGATCATCACGTGGTGTCTCAGCACGAAGAACTGTCGTAACTGTGCATACTAAGGGAGAACATTTGTACCTTGAAATTTAGTGAGAGATCATCTTATAATGCTACCGTCGAACTAAGAAAAATAAGATGCATAAAGGATAAACATCACATGCAATCAATATAAGTGATATGATATGGCCATCATCATCTTGTGCCTTTGATCTCCATCTCCAAAGCACCGTCATGATCACCATCGTCACCAGTGCGACACCTTAATCTCCATCGTAGCATCGTTGTCGTCTCGTCAACTATTGCTTCTACGACTATTGCTACCGCTTAGTGATAAAGTAAAGCAATTACATGGCGATTGCATTTCATACAATAAAGCGACAACCATATGACTCTTGCCAGTTGCCGATAACTTTGTTACAAAACATCATCATCTCATACAATAAATTTTTAGCATCATGTCTTGACCATATCACATCACAACATGCCCTGCAAAAACAAGTTAGACGTCCTCTACTTTGTTGTTGCAAGTTTTTCGTGGCTGCTACGGGTTGAGCAAGAACCGTTCTTACCTACGCATCAAAACCACAATGATATTTCGTCAAGTATGTGTTGTTTTAACCTTCACAAGGACCGGGCATAGCCACACTCGATTCTACTAAAGTTGGAGAAACTGACACCAGCCAGCCACCTGTGTGCGAAGCACGTCGGTAGAACTAGTCTCACGTAGGCGTACACGTAATGTCGGTCTGGGCCGGTTCATCCAACAATACCGCCGACTCAAAGTATGACATGCTGATAAGAAGTATGACTTGTATCACCCACAACTCATTTGTGTTCTACTCGTGCATATAACATCTACGCAATAAACCTGGCTCGGATGCCACTTTTGGGGAACATAGTAATTTCAAAAAAATTCCTACGCACACGCAAGATCATGGTGATGCATAGCAACGAGGGGGAGAGTGTTGTCTACGTACCCTCGTAGACCATAAGCAGAAGCATTATGACAACGCGGTTGATGTAGTCATACGTCTTCACGATCCGACCGATCCAAGTACCAAACACACGGCACCTCCAAGTTCAGCACACGTTCAGCTCGGTGACGTCCCACGAACTCACGATCCAGCAGAGCTTCGAGGGAGAGTTCCGTCAGCATGACTGCGTGATGAAGGTGATGATGATGCTACCGACGCAGGGCTTCGCCTAAGCATCGCTACGATATGACCGAGGTGGATTATGGTGGAGGGAGGCACCGCACACGGCTAAAAGATCAACTGATCAACTTGTGTGTCTATGGGGTGCCCCCCTCCCCCGTATATAAAGGAGTGGAGGAGGGGGAGGGCCGGCCCTCTACTATGGCGCGCCCTGGGGAGTCCTACTTGCACCGAGAGTAGGATTCCCCCCCCCCCCTTCCAACTAGTAGGAGTAGGAGAGAAGGTAGGGGAAGAGAGAAGAGAAGGAAGGAGGGATCACCGCCCCTCCCCCTAGTCCAATTCGGACTAGGACTTGGGGGGGCACGCGGCCTGCCCTAGGCAGCCCCTCTCTCTCCCCTAAAGCCCAATAAGGCCCATATACTCCCCGGCGAATTCCTGTAACTCTCCGGTACTCCGATAAATACACGAACCACTTAGAACCTTTCTGATGTCCGAATATAGCCTTCCAATATATCAATCTTTACGTCTCGAACATTTCAAGACTCCTCGCTATGTCCCTGATCTCATCCGGGACTCTGAACAACCTTCGGTACATCAAAACACATAAACTCATAATACCGATCGTCACCGAGCGTTAAGCGTGCGGACCCTACGGGTTCAAGAACTATGTAGGCATGACCGAGACTCATCTCCGGTCAATAACCAACAACGGAGCCTGGATGCTCATATTGGCTCCTACATATTCTACGAAGATCTTTATTGGTCAAACTGCATAACAACATATGTTGTTCCCTTTGTCATTGGTATGTTACTTGCCAGAGATTCGATCGTCGGTATCTCAATACCTAGTTCAGTCTCGTTGCCGGCAAGTCTCTTTACTCGTTCCATAATGCATCATTCCGTAACTAACTCATTAGTTACATTGCTTGCAAGGCTGGTGTGCATTACCGAGAGGGCCCAGAGATACCTCTCCGATACTCGGAGTGACAAATCCTAATCTCGATCTATGCCAACCCAACAAACACCTTCGGAGACACTTGTAGAGCATCTTTATAATCACCCAGTTACGTTGTGACGTTTGATAGCACACAAGGTGTTCCTCCGGTATTCGGGAGTTGCATAATCTCATAGTCATAGGAACATATATAAGTCATGAAGAAAGCAATAGCAACATACTAAACGATCAAGTGCTAAGCTAACAGAATGGGTCAAGTCAATCACATCATTCTCTAATGATGTGATCCCGTTAATCAAATGACAACTCATGTCTATGGCTAGGAAACCTAACCATCTTTGATTCAACGAGCTAGTCAAGTAGAGGCATACTAGTGACACTCTGTTTGTCTATGTATTCACACATGTACTAAGTTTCCGGTTGATACAATTCTAGCATGAATAATAAACATTTATCATGATATAAGAAAATATAAATAACAACTTTATTATTGCCTCTAGGGCATATTTCCTTCAGACACAACTCCACGCATCCTCCGACGACCCTATTCGCACCATCTAGACAGGGATAGGACTTGGGAGACATTATTCCTACCGAGGAACATCGCCACCGTCACACAGACCCAACCAAGACGTTGGACCTAATAAAAACGAGAACAGGGTACCTCACGCCGGCGGGGGGCCGAGATCCTCCGCACCTCCACAACTGTGTTTATCCGTTTGTCGCATTATTTTACCAGTATGTATGAAAGAAAGAGGGGAAATATTTATCTCACGGGATAATCAGGACAATAGTTGTATTACACAAAGAGATATAAGTTATTAGGAATTAATCATTGAATGTCATCATATATAATTTGAGTGTGGTTTATGTGCTCCCACATATACATTGCACCCCCGGTGCATCCATGAAAAAGAAATTAGCAAAACATTTAAAAAAATTGAAAGTTTGTGAATGTGATTATGACTAAATGTTTTAAGTGCTTGCAAAATTTCATTGTCAAATAATATCCGAGGAGCTCTATGAAAAAAAATTGTGAGGAAAAATGTGAACACTAAACTTGGGTGGAGAGCATCATTTGTATTTCGTTTTGTATGGAGATCATTTCATGTCCGGTCTCGTTATTGGACGGTGAGTTAGACCAAAATATAAGGCCGAGTCTTCTACATGGCACCAAAAGCATGAGAAGAGGATACCCTGCGTACGGGCGTGCGCCGTGAAGTGGGACAACAAGCCTCCAGTAATATATAAGTTCATCATGCTCTTATGTCTGTTGTTAGGGATCACTTTGGGAGTTTCGTACTAGCCATCAATCTAGACATAATGACTACATCTAGTTTGTTTTGATCTGAACATGTTACGTTTATCTTACATAATGATTACTACCTTTTTTCTTGTAAACTTAGAAGTTTCATTACTCAAGCAACATCATTACAATCTAGTAGTTGACATAAGCTGTCAACCTCAACAGACGCTGAACGCAGCCATACAGCAGTTGTTGTTAAGGAACGCCCCATCTGCACCGGTGCGTGGCTTACAGCATTTTGCTCTCGCCGGATAGCATTGATCGTATGTTGGCGACCTCATATGGTAGAAATCTTTTCGTTTCCTCAACCAAGGTAGCAACAAGGTGTAGAGGATTGGTGCAACTCACCATATATACATCGGGTGCGTATGCACGTGTGTGTATATATATGTATGTATATAGGTAAAATATTTGGGGCACCTAGGTGCCTGGGCACCTTGTTCGGGTCCAACCCGCTAATGCATTCCCTACTTATAAATAATCGCTACTAACCTTCCAAATAATTTGCTTTCCTTTTCCACGTGCATCCACTTGTATCTTCCACGACCATTAATTGTAGATGATTCCTGCATGATTTATTCTACGTATTAGAACATATACCTACAAACGTATATACCCTACGATTCATTCTAGGTACTTTTAGATATCCACAAATGTATATACCCTACAATTTATTCCAAATAATTGCATGCATGTATATACCCTATGATTTCTTCTAGGTATTAGATACATACAGACGTATATATATAATTTATTCCAAATAATTTGCATGCACGTATATACCTTATGCATGCACGTATATACCTTATGACTCTTATTCTAATACCCGCTTATTCTGATAACACCTCCCAATCTCAGCCGACCCACCCACGAACGCACTTACCTCCACATCTCTTCCTCCCCTGTCC
>NC_057809.1:4252695-4274260 GCF_018294505.1 Triticum aestivum | reverse complement strand
GGGGGGTTAATTTAGGTATTTCATATATTGTGTTAGCTAGCTAACTAATAGAGAGAAGTGTCCTCTCTTATGTCCGTGCTTGGTCGACGCTACGTACTATATATACGTATAGAGAGGACTAGACACGCTAGCTAGCTAGTAAGCAAACGAAGGAAACAGAAGATCGTCATGAACATATATGCATACAGAGAGAAGTGATATCGACCACCTCTCCTTCTCCGAGAGATTGGTCGAACAACAAGTTCTCGTATATCTATCCGACACTACCGGCTACATATATACAATAATTATCTCTTACAAATATAAACTCCTAAATTACAGACGCATGGTCCACATAGTATTCTCCGTCTTCAGCGATCACGTGGTCAAGAAAGAATGCCGCCAATTCCTCTTGAATTGCTCGCATGCGATCTGGTGCTAGGAGTTCATTCCGCATCCGAAACATCTAATTTGAAGAAGGGGGTCAATACATATATATATGACTGAATGAAACTCAACACAAATGATGGTAATAAAATAAAATTGTGAATATTGTTATTTACGCACTTCATATTGTTCGTCAGAGTACCCGCCCCGCTCACAGGTCGTGTGGCGGATGGACTCGCAAACGTAGTATCCACAGAAATTATTACCTTGTTCCTGCCACAACCACTTTACAAGAAATAGAGGTCAATCAAACAGATAAGCAAGAATGACAAATGGTATTGATGAAACTAGCGCTTGAATCAATAGCTAGGAGATGCGCGGAACATGCTACTATAGTACTTACTTTCGGATATCTAAATTGCAGCATCTTCGACAGTCCCGGAGATTTTTTGGTGAATTTTATCCAAACCCTGCCAGACAAAAGAAAACAATTACTTAATATCAGGAAATGAACAAAGTTGCTGATATGGTGGATAATGATCGATTTAACTTACTTCTCGAGGATTTCAGTCATGTCCGCATACTCCTGGGGATCTTTTCGTTTAGAGTCCAATACAGTTACTACTCCCTGCTCAAGCCTAATCTCTAGGAGAATATAGTGGTACCTGCGCACGCATGCATAACTCATCAATTACATTACTATAACCTGGACTAATATATAAGGGAAACCGAATATGCACAAGACAGTAACACTCATTTGAAGTTCTAAGGAAAGAGTATTATATCTTTGTTTTCATTTATTTTGAATGATCGTAGCAAGTTGGCCTCGGTCTCTGCGGCACGATGTTCAACCTCAGTTGCATCTATGAGATATGTGTTAAAGAACCCAATATCACCGATTTGTCTTTTCTTCAATTCGGCGATCTTCAATCTGCATAATATAGTGAGGATAATTATAAATACATGCAATGAAAGAGCTGAGCTATATAGAGAGACTTAATGACAGAAGTAGTAGTACTTACAGACAGTAGCAGGTGACCGTTGCTTTATCTAGGGCCAATTGATTGAAAAACTGATAGAACTCCTCAAATGGAATAGGCAACAGATCAATTCCAACGAGATCATGCTCCGGTTTAACTCTCACATACAAAGTACTCCTCCCCCCAGACTCTCTGCAGATTTTCAAGTACCAATCATGCAATCTTCGCATCATCGTTGATAGAGATCTTTCATCTTTGACGAGAGGCTTCCTGTACTCGTATCTGTGTATCTGCATGTCCATGAAATCATAATGTACATCGTCGGGCAGGTAATCTCCAAGATTGCTATAACCGTGCACCATCCTCGGATCGACGATGTCGCTAGGCACCTTGAGCGGGGGGCATGCTTGATTCCCTTGTTCGCCGAGCTGGGCAATTTGTTTCCCAGCTGCTCGTCATTCTTTCATCCATTGATCACTGACTGTACTTCCCGACCGCTCCTCTTTGGCCCATGTCTTTGCAATAATGCGCTCATAGTTGCCTTTCGGCGAAGACTTGGGTGGTTTTGCCAGGGCAGCCAGAGTGCGCTTTGCTTTCACCGGATCAACCTTCTCCTCCGGAGGTGGATCTCTCTGTTCTTTCAACCCTTCAAACCATTCCTTCGCTTCGGTTCACGCGATCTTCGCGTTCTCCTCCGGAGTCTTCAGAGAAGGACCGAATCTGTATGTCTTCCCACCTCTGGCTGTACTGCTAGACGCCGGCCGAGCAGACGAAGCGGATGTCTTCTTTACTTGCTTACGAGGCGGAGGAGAAGGACTACGACGCGCCGGAGCAGCTGCTGGAGCGGCGGCGGGTCTCTTCCGCCCTTGCTGACGAGGCGGAGAAGGAGGAGGCTGGCTGCTCGGGCGCGCAGGCGCAAGCGGAGAAGGAGGCGGAGTGCCTCCACGCGCCGAAGAAGGAGCCGGCCGAGTGCCCTGATCGTCACTCGCCGGAGGAGGAGGCGGTTGATGTCTACTACACAACCTTCTTCTTGTAGACATTGTTGGGCCTGCAAGTGCACAGGTTTGTAGGACAGTAGCAAATTTCCCTCAAGTGGATGACCTAAGGTTTATCAATCCGCGAGAGGCGTAGGAGGAAGATGGTCTCTCTCAAACAACCCTGCAACCAAATAACAAAAAGTCTCTTGTGTCCCCAACACACCCAATACAATGGCAAATTGTATAGGTGCACTAGTTCGGCGAAGAGATGGTGATACAACTGCAATATGGATGGTAGATATTGGTTTTTGTAGACTGAAAATATAAAAACAGCAAGGTAACAAGTGGTAAAAGTGAGCGTAAACGGTATTGCAATGGTAGGAAGGCCTAGGGTTCATACTTTCACTAGTGTAAGTTCTCTCAACAATAATAACATAGATAGATCATATGACAAGCCCTCAACATGCGACAAAGAGTCACTCCAAAGCCACTAATAGCGGAGAACAAACGTAGAGGTTATGGTCGGGTACGAAACCACCACAAAGCTATTCTTTCGGATCAATCTATAAAAGAGTTCGTACTAGAATAACACCTTAAGATACAAATAAACCAAAACCCTAATGTCACCTAGATACTCCATTGTCACCTCAAGTATCCGTGGGCATGATTATACGATATGCATCACACAATCTCAGATTTATCCAACCAACATAAAAGTACTTCAAAGAGTACCCCAAAGTTTCTACCGAAGAATCAAGAATGTGTGCCAACCCCTATGCATAGGTTCCCAATGTCACGAAACCCGCAAGTTGATCACCAAAACATACATCAAGTGTTCTCATAAAGACTCAATCCGATAAGATAACTTCAAAGGGTAAACTCAATTCATCACAAGAGAGTAGAGGGGGAGAAACATCATAAGATCCAACTACAATAGCAAAGCTCGGGATACATCAAGATCGTGCCATAGAGGGAACACGAGAGAGAACACGAGAGAGAGAGATCAAACACATAGCTACTGGTACATACCCTCAGCCCCGAGGGTGAACTACTCCGGTCTCGCCACCTATAATGGCGGAAAGCAAGCGGAGAGCGCCCCCAATCCTTCCAAAGGAGAGCGGGTATGCCTCGTCCCCTATCTGATAAGGGGACTGGGATTTCCAATTCATCCATTTCTCCGCGGGATCCTGGAGTTCTACGGCCTCCAGCTGCACAATCTCACACCCGCCTTCGTATTACATATTGCAGGTTTCCTCGCCCTTTGCGAGCTATTTTTAGGCGTCGAAGCTCATTTCGTGCTGTGGAAGAAGATATTCTACCTGGTGCCCCGTTCTCAAGAGGGGTCTATATACCAAGTGGGCGGAGCCGAAGTATGGCGCATCGTCGGGACCGGATACCTATCCGGAACCCCAAAGAAGGCGTCCGAGGACTGGCCTTCGGAATGGTTTTACATAGACGATGTCCCGCTGCCGGACCCTATCCGGGCCGGTCTCCCTGAGTGCAACAGTGCTCCATTGAAGAAACGCTTGAGCTGGCATCCGCAGAGTTCTCAGAGAGAAAGCGACAGAGACGTCCTTTACCTGATGGGCCGGATAAGGCTGTTGGACCATTCCGGACTAACCATGATTGGAGTCATGGCCGCATGCATTATGCGGGGGGTGCAGCCGCTTCAATACAGAGGCCACCCCATGTGGGATTTCAATGGGGAGGATGACGCCACGCGTTACGGCCGTAAGGGGCCGGCCTCAGCTGCCGCCCTAATAAAGATTTTGTCCTCTTTGTACAAGGGAGAAAAGGAGGAGTTCCTCCGTGTTAACCCGCGGGCCGGATTCACTATGTATGAACCTCCAAGTTGGGTAAGCGAATAATCGCGCTTGCCCGTTTATTTTATACCTCCATGGTCAGATACGTAGTCTGACGACTTCAATGCAGGAACTGCGACAACAAGTGAAAGATATAAGCAGCCGCCCTCCACAGCCCGAGGACCCAGAACGGTCCCTCGATACGGACTCCGAAGAGGATCCGGACATATCGGTGGAGCTTATCGACGGGGTGTTTCATCAGCTAAGCAAGGACAACACCTTGGTCGCTATTGTGGCTGATTACCCCGGGTTAATCCCGGCCTCCCAGGTGACAGAAACCGGAGTTTTTATTCCCTTGAGGGGGATTCCATTTTCACGTATTCCGGCGTTTCTAACAACAACCGTGTTTCACAAGGGAGGTTCCGAGGCGGGAGGCCGAACCTGCGGCGGCTGGCCAGCGAGGGGCCGCAGGGCCCCGTGGGGAAAAAAGAAATGTAGTCCGGACCGAGATGCCGGCGCAAAGGTATTACACACCCTATGTTTCCCCGATGTTATTCTGTCCGGGCATAATAATGTTCGTGCTTTCTTCAGAACGAAGAGACCTCGCCGGACTATATCCGGAGAGGCTGCCAATCACGCCTCCACCAGCCAGGTTCCAATGGAGGCGAGCACAAGGCGCGCACCGGATGCTCCTCCGACAGAGGATGCGGACAGGCTATCTGCCACAAATTCTGAAGTGGAGAGTGCCATGAACCACAGGCGTCGCCGGACAGTTTTACGCGACGCTTGTTTCTCCCAAGAGGCTTTAGATGCCTTTAATTCGGGAGATGCGTGCCTCCGTGCCGCTCAAGATGGTTTAGCCAGAGCTACGGAGCAGTATGTAAAAGACATACGGGTAAGAAAATTTTGGTTAAATATATATATATATACCAGTAGCCCCCGAGACTTGAAACAGTTAAAGTAACTGATTTAAGGATCATTAAATACACAGGTTCTTACAGAGAAGAATACCGTACTGTCCCAGGAGCTGGAAAGGTGCAAGGCCCAACTGGAGGCCGCACTAGCCGCGGCAGGGGAGTCTAAAGAGACCCCCTCAGGTAAAATATACATCGAAAGATTAGTATTGTGCGGCTTTGAGTGCCAATATGACAAATCGTATTGCAGATGGCATCGGACTTGATCCGGAAAAGCAACAACTCTTACGTCGGTTAAAGGCTGGTGAGAGTGTGTTGACCAAGGTGAGGCAAGAGAAGAATGATCTTCAGGATGCCAACACCAGGCTGGACGTCGAACTTAAAGACGTTCGAGGCCAGCTGTCGGACTCCACGAAGGAGAATCAGCGACTTCGACGCGGCATATTTAGTAAGTGCTTGAACGAACCTTGAAAAAAAAGAGTTCGGCGAGGAAGTCGACTAACAGAGTAATGTTTGTAGGTATGCTCACAGGTCGTCCTGCAGAGGAGATGCCCAGTTCTACGGGTCACCTTCTTCCCGAACTCCTGCGACTGCACGAACGAAGTCGGCAGGCGATGCGAGGCATTGCCCAAGCCTTATGGCCTGCCCACTCCATGCCCGAGGGCCTTGGAGAGCTTGCAGAAAAGCTGAAGGGAGCTCGGCGGCGCTTCCGGTTGTGGAAGATATCAGCCTGCCGACAAGGCGCTAGGGAGGCCTGGGCCATGGTGAAGACCCGTTTTACGAAGTCTGACCCAAACCACATGACCGAGGTCGGACTAGTGGGGCCTGACGGGAAGGAGATCCCTGTAAGCTTAGTATACGGCCAAGTAGAATTGGCAGCAAAGTATTCCCAGCAGGACTGTAAATTAGACAGCCTGTTAGATGGTATAGAGGCAGTCAGAATGACTATGTAATTTATAATTGACATGTGTAATGCCTTCTAGCCGGATTGTAGATCGTTTGTCGTTGCCGACCTTTCCGCTTCAACCTCGGGACCTGACGGTCCGGAGTGTATCCAAATACCACAGCGGTTATATAAGAACCGAGGTATGCATGGAGACCAGGCGTAGGGGTCATTAGTGCTTTATCAGACAAGTGCCCAACTAGTTATGTTATATTACATGGTTAGTAAGAAACATTTTCCAGAGAGAATAGTTCCGTTAGGGGTTCCTTTCACTGGGGAGGCATGCCCTAAAGTGCATGTCTGGACTGCGTAAAAAGACGCAGGAAAAGCATCTGGGGCACATAAAATTAGTAAAAAGATCATCTTTTATTTCACCGACCGAATATTCCCTTAAGAATGCTAGCTTTCGGCTTCACCCAGTCTAAGGTACACATCCGGCTGACCCGGCAGTAACAATCGCAGAGGTGATCCCTTTACCTCCTAGCCGAACAATCGGGAACGTAGGGGTAAGCACAGGAGCCAGGCAACCCAGCTTGGCCAAAACTTAAGTCATATCGATGCATATAATGGTAAAGAAAAAGGTACGTGCGGAAGTTTGACACATGTGTTGAGCGTGAAGCCCATATAAATAAGCTTCTGTTAAAGAAGCCCCCAGGTTAATGAGCGCGAGTGGCGCGTCACTTGATAAGCCTTTAAGGGCTATTAAAGAAAAGAAGGGAAGGGGAGAAATGTAAGACAGAAAATGTAAAAAATGGACAGAGGAGGGAGACAAACACAAAGTCCGGCGCTAGGCATAGAATCTTCGTAGACGGGGTGCGTTCCATGGGTTCGGCTCGAGTCGGTTATCCGATGCATCTCGCAGGCGGTACGCCCCACCGGTCAGGACTTCGTCAATTATGAGGGACCTTCCCACTTGGGCTTGAGTTTGTCCTTCTTCTTGTCCGGCAAGCGTAGAACTAGTTCGCCGACATTGTAATTTTTGGCCCGTACTTCTCTGCTTTGATATCTTCGAGCTTGCTGTTGATAAAATGCGGAACGGGCTTTTGCCACGTCGCGCTCTTCCTCCAAAGCGTCCAAACTGTCCTGCCGATTGAGCTCAGCTTTTCTTTCTTCGTACATGCGCACTCGAGGTGAGTCATGAATTATGTCGCAGGGCAGAACTGCCTCTGCGCCGTACACCATAAAAATGGTGTGTATCCGGTGGTGCGATTCGGCGTGGTCCGCAGCCCCCAGAGTACGGAGTCGAGCTCCTATACCCAGTGCGTATTAGATTCCTTAAGGGACCGCACTAATCTGGGTTTGATGCCGCTCATAATAAGACCATTTGCGCGCTCGACCTGACCGTTAGTTTGAGGGTGATAGACGGAAGCATAATCGAGCTTGATGCCCATGTTTTTACACCAGAGTTTTACCTCATCGGCCGTAAAGTTTGTGCCGTTGTCAGTGATGATGCTGTGGGGGACGCCGTAACGATGTACGACCACGGATATGAAGTCTATCACCGGTCCGGATTCGGCCGTCTTGACAGGCTTGGCTTCTATCCCTTTGGTGAACTTGTCCACCATGACCAATAGGTATTTTTTCTTATGGGTCCCACCTTTAAGGGGTCCGACCATGTCAAGCCCCCAGACCGCAAAAGGCCAGGTAATGGGGATAGTTTGCAGTGCGGTGGGTGGCATATGGCTTTGGTTGGCAAAATGTTGGCAACCAACGCATCGTTGGACTAAGTCCTGAGCGTCTGCCCGTGCCATTGGCCAATAAAAGCCTGTACGGAAAGCCTTGCTAACAAGGGACTGGGCAGCGGCGTGATGACCACCAAGTCTGGCATGAATTTTGGCCAGAAGGTTCCGCCCTTCATCTTCGGAGATGCACCTTTGAAGGACTCCGGTAGTGCTTTTCTTGTAAAGCTCTCCCTCATGGACTTTATAGGCTTTAGATCGCCGCACTATGCAGCGTGCCTCATTTTGGTCCTCTAGGAGTTCTTGCCTAGTAAGGTAGGCTAGGAATGGTTCTGTCCACGGGGCGATAACCGCCATTATTACGTGGGCTGAAGGTGTAATTTTGGTGGTAGAGCCTCCAATTATGTCAGATTGTTCGGCGCCGGGTGGTGCGGTTGGGTCCGGACTGTTATCTGCGGGTTCCCCCTCCCATGCTACAGATGGCTTGAATAATCTCTCCAAAAAGATGTTGGGGGGGGGACTGCATCTCGTTTTGCTCCGATGCGTGCCAGGACGTCCGCTGCTTGATTGTTTTCTCGGGCTATATGGTGAAACTCCAGCCCCTCGAACCGAGCTGACATTTTTAGGACGGCATTGCGGTAAGCTGCCATTTTTGGGTATTTGGCGTCGAAGTCGCCATTTATTTGGGATATCGCGAGGTTTGAGTCCCTGCGCACCTCTAGGAGTTGAATGCCCATGGATACTGCCATCCGGAGACCTTGTAGAAGGGCCTCATATTCGGCTGCATTGTTGGAGTCCGTGTACATAATTTGGAGTACATATTGGACTATGTCTCCTGTGGGGGACGTCAAAACGACGCCAGCCCCCAGTCCAGCCAACATTTTGGAGCTGTCGAAATGCATGATCCAGTTTGAGTATGTGCCGTACTCTTTAGGGAGTTCGGCCTCCGTCCATTCTGCGACGAAGTCGGCCAAAACTTGCGATTCGATAGCTCGCCATGGCTTATAGGTTATATCGAACGGGAGGAGCTCAATGGCCCATTTTGCAATCCGGCCCGTTGCATCGCGGTTATTGATAATGTCGTTGAGTGGTACTTCCGAGGCTACTATTATCGCACACTCTTGAAAGTAGTGTCGTAGCTTTCGGGATGCCATGAATACCGCGTATGCAATCTTTTGATAATGCGGGTACCGTGATTTGCATGGAGTGAGGACAGTGGACACGTAGTAGACCGGCCTTTGAAGGGGGAATTTGTGTCCGTCCGTTTCCCGCTCGACGACGAGCACTGCGCTGACAACCTGATGTGTTGCCGCAATGTACAATAGCATTGGTTCGCCGGTGTTCGGCGCGGCCAGGACTGGGTTTGTTGCCAATATGGCCTTTATTTCGTCGAGTCTGGCCGTGGCGGCATCCGTCCACTCAAAGTATTCGGTGCACCGAAGGAGGCGATAAAGGGGTAGTGCCTTTTCTCCCAAGCGAGAGATGAAGCGGCTTAGAGCCGCCACGCATCCGGTTAATTTTTGTATTTGTTTGAGGTCTTTTGGGATATCCAGTTGTGACAAAGCTCGAATTTTGGCCGGATTTGCTTCAATTCCTCTACCGGATACAATGAAGCCCAAGAGCTTTTCGGCTAGAACGCCGAAAACGCATTTTTTTGGATTGAGCTTGATGTCATATTTTCGGAGGCCGAAGAGCTCCCGAACTCTGAAGTTCGGGGTCTTGGATGTTGTCCAATGAATCTAGCCCGTTGCCTGATTCTAAGCTCAGGTCTTGAGTGGTATCCCCCCCTCCGCTGGCATCCGGTTTGGAGGGATCAGGAATTCGGACGTAACTAGTCCTTAAAATAGATGAAGGGTCGCCACACTGCGCCTCTACCACGGCAATGTGGTGGGTGACCTGGAGAGAGTTAATTTCTCTTAGATCGGGTTTAAGCCCAACCTGGTCGTAATCCGTCGCGACCCCCAGGGCGGCGAGGCGATCCAAGAGCTCGTTTATAGAAGAGAGCTCCATCGGATTCAGCTGCTCGACAAGTTCCGAGCTGACGTGAAGGTTGCTTTTGATGACCCGAGAGGTCACCGTCGGCACAACGGCTGAACAGGCGGTCATGAGAAAACCACCTAGCCGGACCTTAGTAACGGCGCCGTCTTTAAAGACGGGAAGAGGCATCCTCCCTGATTGCGACGGCACAGAGGAACTCTCAATGAAAGCACCAATGTCGGTGTCAAAACCGGTGGATCTCGGGTAGGGGGTCCCGAACTGTGCGTCAAGGCCGGATGGTAACAGGAGACAAGGGACACGATGTTTTTACCCAGGTTCGGGCCCTCTCGATGGAGGTAATACCCTACTCCTGCTTGATTAATATTGATGATATGTGTAGTACAAGAGTAGATCTACCACGAGATCAAGGAGGCTAAACCCTAGAAGCTAGCCTATGGTATGATTGTGTATGAAGATGGTTGTCCTACGGACTAGAACCCTCCGGTTTATATAGACACCGGATAGGGTTAGGATTACACAGAGTCGGTTACAATGGTAGGAGATCTTGAGTATCCGCATCGCCTAGCTTGGCTTCCACGCCAAGGAAAGTCCCATCCGGACACGGGGCGAAGTCTTCAATCTTGTATCTTCATAGTCCAGGAGTCCGGCGAAAGTATAGTCCAGCTACCTGAACACCCCCTAATCCCGGACTCCCTCAACGACAAACGCCCAGCAGCCTCCAGCGACACAAACTCAACACGAACTCGAGCACATAGAGTGAATTGCAGAAAACCACCACATTGAAGCGAAGGGTTGCAGAAAACACTCTTCTACAAATTTGTGGGGCAAAACACTGACTATGGGCTTAATCATTTGCAGAAAGCACTGATCCATCTATTTGCGCATTTTAACCGTGATTATGACATGTGAAGGCCGCATTTGATGAAGTGGCATAACGGTTCACAGTAGACGACGTTAGCCTGGTCTTTATACACAAAAAACCCTCCCAAAGAAAAATCACCTCGGCCTCCCCTACCCCGATCCAGATCGGGATCGGCCTTTCCCTCATCCTGCCCAGCTGTTGTCGTTGCCTCCGGCGTGCACGTGCTCTGCTGCACGTTGGACATGGCGAAGCGCGGCGCGTGCAGCCGTCGCCTCCTTCCTGCCGAGCGCCAAGATGGGCTCGCTACCCAACAACACCGCCGCCGCGCCCTGGCCGGCTGGCCCAAGGTACTCGCCGCCCAACTGCACCACCACCGCGGCCTGGGCCAAGGTGCTCGCCGCTTCCTTTCGGCTGGCGGCAGCAGCGAGGCGGCGTGCAGCGCGGCCGCAAGCAGCATCGCGGCGGCGTGCAGCGGGGCCGCAAGCAGCAGCGTGGCAGCACGCAGCTCAGGAACGAATAGGAGCGGAGGGGCGCAAGCATCAGCCGCGGGGCACAAGCAAGCTGCGGCCACAGAGCACAAGTCTGGAGCAAGCAACATCTCTGGACGTCGACCTTCGAAGCCGCTGGAGCACGAGCGCTCGGTGGCCGGCGGCAGATTACAGCCGAGCTGGGGCAAGGGC
This sequence comes from Triticum aestivum, assembly GCF_018294505.1. Lineage (NCBI taxonomy): Eukaryota > Viridiplantae > Streptophyta > Magnoliopsida > Poales > Poaceae > Triticum > Triticum aestivum. The sequence continues at coordinate 4,263,059 of NC_057809.1, read as the reverse complement.
CTGATTGCGTTTTCTTTTTCCGATTGAAGGGTGCCTCTGCAAAACTCCCAGGGAAGTCACTGCAGCGCCGACTGACGTCGTTACCTCCCGTCCGTTACGCCATGTCATAAAAACGGGACCCACATGTCATAAAGGAGATTAAAATGCCCAAACAGACAGATCAGTGCTTTCTGCAAATGATTAAGCCCAGAATCAGTGTTTTTTGCCACAAATTTGTAAAAGAGTGTTTTCTACAACCCTACTCTTCAATATGGTGGTTTTTTACAATTCACTCCGAGCACATTAGTATTTGCGGCGACCTAGGCCCTAGCGACGGATGCCGTTCTTTCTTCTGTGTATTCGACTCATGGACCTATATATTGTGACTCACACCAACTCTGAGAATACACGTGTACACATGTAACTATATCTCTCTTTTTTTGCATAGTAATACATGTCTCATTCATATCATAAAGATTAAAGTACAAGTCACGTAAAGACCGACATGACAAAACTGAAAAGATAGCAGAACATCTCTGAGCTTGACAACAATGCCCGTCACCTGCTTCCGGCACCACGACAGCAGCCACCGAAGAAAAAAATGATGGATCACCTCCTCACCCGAGCTTGACGCGGCTAGAACGCTGATATGCAGCTTTGCAGACGGCCAAGGTGCCTCACCAAAATTAAAGCCCTTGCTGTTGAACGAATCAGACCGGGGCAACATCCCGGACACGCCATCAAACTCCAAATCTGGCACCCCACCGCAACTAAGACGCCACAGGAGGAAGCCATACCTGTCATCCACGAACCAAGCACACGTTCCGTCTTCTAGATGTCGTCGATGCAGACCACTGTTAAACGATAGGTTGTAGCGTGTCAACTTGTATAAGTTGTGTATATGCGTGCGTTGTATACATGAATTATCCGGGGAGGTTGTTAGGAAGTCTATCCTATCTTGTATAGCATGGACTAGGGGTCAAGACTTCAACAACCTCCTCAAACTGCATGTATCCTGTCCTATATATTAACATGGATGCGTCCCTGATGAGATCATCAAACGCTTAACTCATTTTCGTTCATGGTAATCAGAGCCTACCTCGGATTCATCCATGGCGAGCTCCTCCACAAATTCATTCCCCTCATCTCCTTTTGCACACATCGCCACCGAGAAACTTACGAGAGGGAACGAAGCACTCTGGGGCACCACCGTGCTCTCGGTCATTCGGGGGCGCAGATGGCGGCCTTCCTCGGCGTTGAGCAGGTGGTGCCACCCATGACCATTGAGGTCACCTCCAACGACGGCAAGACCAAGTCCAAGGCTCAGAATCCGGAGTTCGGCATGTGGTATGCGCGAGATCAGTAGGTTTTCTCCTACCTGTTGACCACGCTGCCGCGCGAGATGGCCATCCAAGTTGCAACATGCCACACCACAGCTGAGCTGTGGAATACTGTGCAAGGGATGCTGGCGTCGCATACCGTGCACAGACCGTCAACATTAGGACTGCACTGGCGAACCTCCAGAAGGGCAACCTCTTCGTCGCCGAGTATGTCGGTATGGTCAGAACACTTTGTGATGACTTAGTTCCTTCAGGAAAGAAGGTGGATGAGGAAGATGTTGTCTCTCAAATCCTCGTTGGACTCCATGAGGGGTTCGATCCCGTGGTTTCTGCCATGTGTTCACGGGTCAAGCCTGTCGTGGTTCCGGAGCTGTACTCATAGCTCCTAAGCTTCGAGACTCGCATGAATCTGCGTGGCGAGTCCTCTCAGTCGTATGCAAATGCGGCGGCATGCGGGCGCTTCAACAAGACAAACGACGGCGGCGGTGATCGTGGTCGTGGCTTCCCCAACAAGCAAGGCAGCGGTGGCGGTGGTGATCGCAACCGCAACTTCCCCAAGCCGCCAAACCGTGGAAACGGGGGAGGCAGTGGCAATGGTGGCGGTAGCGGCGGGAACTACAACAACAATCCCTTTGCTAAGCCTACGTGCCAGATCTGCCGCAAGCTTGGACACCCATAGCATGGAAGTGCTGGAAGAGATATGACTCTTCCTACCAGGGAGGAGAAGATCAGCAGCATCGGCGCTCGGCAAACATGGCGCCCCCCAGTATGGAGTTGATACCAACTAGTATCTTGATAGCGGCGCGACAGATCACATCATGGGAGACCTAGAGAAGCTGAGGTTTCACGATCGCTACACGGGGAACGAGCAAATCCACACAGCTAGTGGATCAGGTATGACAATTGGCTCTCATTGGTCAATCACACATATATACCCCTGAACGAGATCTTGTTCTTAAAAATATCCTTCATGTCCCTGAAGCTGATAAAAGTCTAATATTTGCTAGTCGTCTTTCTTTTGACAACAACTCTTTCGTTGAGATTCATCGCTATTCTTTTTTTGTTAAGGAGCGGGCAACGAAGAGAACCCCTTCTTCGCGGCAGGGGTAGGCTTGGCTTATACCCTGTGAAACACATGGAACAAGACGCCAAGAAGCATGCGCTCAGTTTCACGTCTCCATCTTTGGAAAGATGGCACCGGCATCTAGGACATCCTTCGTCTATTATTGTTAGCAAAATAATTAGCAAGAATAAGCTTCCATGTGTTAGTTTATCAAATAATGGACTTGTTTGTGACGCTTGTCAGAAGGGCAAGAGCCACCCGTTACCATATCCAAAATCTATAAGTGAGTCCAAGTTTCCTTTACTTACTTTTTCTGATGTGTGGGGACCAGCTGTTGAATTAGTAGGTAGAAAAAAGTACTATGTGAGCTTCATAGATGATGTCAGCAAGTTTACATGGATCTACCTAATCAAACATAAGTCAGAAGTTTTTCAAAAATTTCATGACTTCCTGTGACGCCCGGATAATTAAGCCACAGTAACCTCTGCTAATGATGCCACCTCACATGATTACTGTTGTTAAATCCGCGATGGTTCAATCCCGTTCAAGTTCAAATTCAAATTTCTCAAACATTAAAACTAAAATGTTCAAAGTGTGGTAGATAATCCGTGGATGTTTGTCATGTTGAAACTAATATTTTAAAAGGTTATCAAATGCCCTCAAACATTTTAAACCGTGCCAAAACAGCATTTTTGAATGCTTCTCCATTTACGAAAAATTCAAGCTAAGTCAAACTTCCTCCCAAGTTTTTGGTGGTAGCACCTAACATTGCAATACTAAATATGTGTCCATCTCCACATTTTACAAAACTCATTTGCTAAATGAATTAAGTACAAAATAGAGGCTAGAGAAATAAAACATATGGTAATAAAAGAAAAGAGCTACACCTATTGTACAGATGGGCTCTAAGCCATTTACAGTGCAGCCCAGCCCGACCTGGGTCCCCTCCCACCTCGCTACAGGAGGCAGAGTGGTGCGTGAAGCACATCCAGGGCGCTGGCCGTGGATGCCCTCCACGTCGCCCCCTGGACATATATTTATCCGCCGAAACCCTAACCCCCATCTCTCCCTTTTTCCCTCGATCCCCATCGCCTCCCCGCTTCTCTGGCTCTTGTTTAAGAGCTCGAAGATCCCGCGGTGACCTTTGCCTAGCCGTCGTTGTCGCAGCCACCAGCATCTCTGGCGTGCATGAGTACGTCCAGAAGGCCCGCCGCCGCCAGCATCGTCCGTCCCGGCGACCAAATCAAGCCGGGACGCCCTCGAACCGTCGCCACCAACCGTCTTCTCCGCCACGGTCGTCGCCGCCTCTCCGCTCGATCCGCCGCCTACGAGCCTCCCCCGAGCCCGCTGCCCTCCCCTACAGATTCCTCGTGAGCTCCTCCTCCAAATCCCCCTTGTTCCCGCCTCGATCCGTCGCCGTAGTCGCCTGTACGAGCCGGTGGCGCCATGGCATGCAACTCCTTGAGCTGCGTTGCTGCTCCTGCCTCTGTTCTGCTCTGCTTGCTAGCTGCGCTTGCTGCTGCTCTACGCTGCAGCTGCTCATGCCGCTGGGCTGCTCATGCCGCTGCTTAGCTGCTGCCATTGCTGTGCCGCGGCCCGTTGCCACTGCTCGTGGCGTGCCCGCAGGCACCAGCGCGCCCGGCTGCGCCCGCCAGGGCCAGTACTGCCCGGGGCCGCGTCCTACAGACGCCCACGCCCGTGGCGCCCTGCGCCCGCCCCTGCCTCCCAGCGCCGGCTGGCTCTGGCCACCACGCCGGTGTGCGTGTGTGAGCACAGCCGATGGCTCTGTCTCTCCCACGTACGGCCAGCCCTTGTTTACTAGTAGTAGGTTTAGTTTGGTATTGATTTAATGCTAACTTAGTCTATTAACAAATGACAAGTGGTCTTCTATTTAGATTAGATAAATCTTCTTAGAAATTTAATAAAACTCCAACATGTTGACCCACTGGCACTGTTCACTTTGACCAATCAATTTGACTTGGTCAATTCGAATTAATTAAACTAGTCATCAACCCGTGCGTCTGCACGTGCTAGAAATATAGAAACCAAATTTATACTCCAACAATATAGTCTCCAAGTGCACACTAACCATAACATTTATGTAGATCATTTAACGAAGTTGACATGCAAAAATGTCTACCTGGAAAATATAGAAAACGAAGTGTGGTGAATTAGACACATGAAATACGTGTGGCACATTTAGAAATATTGCATTCCAATATTCTATTTAATATATGGCGGGGAAAACATCGAACATTGAACTTATACCAAGAAAAAAATCCTGACCAGACAATGGATTATCAAAAAATTATACAAAATTATTCCATCAATATTCTGCGAGACTACTCCTCTCACGGTCCCAATGAAACGGGTATCATAAATCTCCTTGCATTATTCCTTCTTCCTTTACACTACTATAAACGTGTAAACCATGATAATGTGATATTCAGTTATTCACTTACTCTTCTTTAACCATGTAGTACACATCCACTCAAGCAGCCCCAAACTGGGTAAAAGCAATGAATTTTAATCATATTGTATCAGAAACAATAGTGTTTAGCAACAGCAAGCAGGAGGACGATTGGGGTGCACTGCGGCTTAAAAGCTTCCAAACAAATCTAAGTATATAACAAAATAGACATCTGCTACATTTCTGCTACGTCTGAACATGTAGACTGAGATTCAAAGGCTAGAGAACACAACCAGGAGAGCTGGACCTGATTTATTGCATTGTACCTTAAACTAAGATTCAAGGCCAGAGAGGAACACGATCAGGAGTGCCGCAGCTAGATTGTCATACATGATTTATTGAATGATATCTGCTTAGTCAACAATTATGGGAAATAAATCATGTACCTTTTGTTGTGGAAAAAAAAACACATACTTAAATATATGTACATGTAATTTTTAGGGAGTTGAGAAATTTAAGAATGCAAAAATGCTCCCCTGGAAAGTAGGTGTAGTTGCGACCAGTGTCAAAGTTGAATGCCATGGAGTAGTCGGAACTTCGACGTGGATGCGTTTTTTTATTCAATTGTTAGACGTTGGGCTGGGAATTTTCTTTTTGTACATGATGGTTTCATTTTTCTTGCTAGAACATGGACGTGAGTGTGGAGGACTCTATTTTTTGTACATGTATGCAGTGTATTTTTTCTTTCAATGGCTGGACGTGGTTGCTGGGGAATTTATCTTTTGTACATGATGGATTTAATTATTATTTTCTGAAACTTGGAGCGTAAGTGTGGAGGACTCCTATTTTTACATGCACGTGGTGTTTTTTTTTCTTCCATGTTTGTACGTGGCTGCTAGGGACTTTTGTTTTAATACATGATGTATTTAATTAATTTTCTTCTGGAACTTGGTGCGTAGGTGTGGGGGAGTCCTTTTTATATGTACATGGTGATTTTCTATATATGTAGACGTGAGTACTGCGGATTTATTTTTCTGTACGTGATGGATTCATTTTATTTTTTCTGGAACTTAGACTTGGGCGTTGCAGACTCCTATATGATACGTGTAGGTCTATTTATAGGATACGTGTAGGTCTATTTTCTTTTAACCTATGTACAAATAAAGGAACGCTGCTCTAATAAATCGTAACCATTAAATTTATAATCTAACGGCTAAACTGATCATGTTGGTGTGGATTAATGTGGAAGCTCGTAAGGTGCCTTCAATTAGTAAATATAAGATATAAGATATACGATATAAGATGTAAGATATAAGATATAATAATTTCAGAAATCTAAAATCTTTTAAAACTTTGAGAAATCATATGAAATAATCTGTAACTCGGATGAAAAAGTTTTATACATGAAAGTTGCTCAAATCGACGAGACGGATCCGAATACACTCTCCTTTCATCTGTCACTTGCCCCTAGCATAGCGAACCTGTACCTTTCCCCCTCCGTTTCATCTATCCGATAATGCCAAAATCCGGGAAAACATTCTCAGATGTTCTCCCTCTTCGCCATTATCGTGTAGAACTGCGTTAGAACACGCCTAGTGCTGCTTATTGTCATGTCATGCTTTATGTTTGCTTGTATTTACTATTTCTTCCCCCTCTTCTCTCCGGTTGACCACGAGACCGCTGTTGATGTCCCTGGATTGACTACATCGACGACGACCCTTCTTCCCCTTCAGCGGAGCTTCCAGGCAAGCCCCACCTTTGATCATCCTGATATCGCCCATTTCCTTTCTCTCATGCTTGCATTAGATTTTGCTACTGTAATTGTTTGCTCCTATTCTGATGCATAGCCTGCCTTTTGTAACCTGCTTATTGTTACCTACCTACTTATCCTAAACTGCTTTGTATAGGTTGGTTAGTGATCCATCAGTGACCCCCATCTTGTCCTTGTTGCCCCTGCTTCATCATCGAAGACCCGATCAACGGGATCGAAGACCAGGCCCCGGCACCGCACATCACTTTCCCCTTAGTTGCTCGACACTACTGGGTTACTATTGAGTGCCAAGGGTGAGACCTCATCAGCACTTTAGATGTTAACCCTGTAGGGTAGCTATTCGATCGTGGTCATCGAGGGTGATTTCTCCTTAACCACTTCTGATACGACTCTATCGTGAAACTCCTCAAGTGTGAACCTCGAGGTGGATCCTCTTACTTTCACCTTGATTATTACATCGAGTGGAATCCATCAAGGGTGATTCCTCAGGTTTTCCCCTTCGTGTTAGACACACGGTTACTATGGTTACTATGACATTACACTAAACCCTGTTACTAAAGACAGGTCTGCCCTGAGGGGTACCCGCACGAGCTTAATTGCGAGTGATGTGGAGTCGGGTTGACTTGGAAGGTGCCCGCGAGATAATTATGAGGCGTGGCCGGGCATTCTTAGCCCTTGTCGCAAGTCCTCGAGACGGGGTGACGGGGTCACATCGATTGTGAGTCTATGCTCGTTACCGCGTGCTCCTAATCCACTACGATTTGGATATTTGATCCGAGGGGCATCTGGCCTGATAGCACTAACCATCATGTGGGCATAGTACGGGCGTTCTGCGTCGTATACATCAGCCGAAGCTTAATAGGCGTTGGCGACTGAGCGGCGCCCGCCGGGTTGGACTGGTAAGCTCCTGCCTTATTTAAGGAGGTAGCTAGGTCTGCTCACCGGCCGCCCACGCAACATGCAAGAGTTCCCGGGGCGATGACCCATGACCCCTGGGGGCATAGGTTTAGTCCGGCGTGCTGACCTCTCTATTAAGCCTAGGTCGGGTTGCGGCGTATTGTTTGGCCGAGGCCGGGCATGACCCAGTAAAGTGTGTCCGGGCGGAGTTAATCGAGCGTGGTGGGTAAGTTGGTGCACCCCTGCAGGGAAGAAAACATCTATCGATAGCCTGTCCTACGGTAACAGGCACTCGGAGTTGTATCCCGATCGATACAACTAGAACCTGATACTTGAGGTGATAACTGGATAGTATGGCTCTGGAATTGCTTTCTCGCAGGGAGTCGAGAAAGGATCTCTGGCCGAGGTTGATGACACTACTAGTTTACTTTATGCTATTATGTACTCTTCTGAATGCTGCAAGATGCTTGGAACTGCTTGAAGATGCTAGTCTTCGATAGGCTAGGCTTTCCCCTTCTCTTCTGGCATTCTGCAGTCCAGTCCACAAATACAACCCATTTCATTGATACCGATGCATATGTAATGTAGATCCTTGCTTGCGAGTACTTTGGATGAGTACTCACGGTTGCTTTGCTCCCCGCTTTTCCCCCTTTCTTCTTCTTTCCAGTTGATGCAACCAGAGGTCGGAGCCCAGGAGCCAGATGCCACCGTCGATGCCTACTACTACGTGGAGACCACCGATGACCATGAGTAGTTAGGAGGCTCCCAGGCAGGAGGCCTTGCCTTTTCGATCGTAGATGCTTTTGTGCTGGCCTTCTTAAGGCAAATTTGTCTAACTTATGTCTGTACTCAGATATGTTGCTTCCGCTGACTCTTGTGTATTCGAGCTTATGTATTCGAGCCCTCGAGGCCCCTGGCTTGTAATATAAAGCTTGTATTATTTTAATTTGTGTCTAGAGTTGTGTTGTGATATTTTTCCATGACTCCTTGATCTTGATTGTACACATTTGCATGTACGATTTGTGTACGCTTGAATCGAGGGCGTCACAAGTTGGTATCAGAGCCAACTGCCTGTAGGTAGCCCCCTTTCCAACTCCTTGGCCGAAGTTGAGTCTATTCACTACAAAAACTTTTACTAACATGGTTGTGTGTCTTACGAGCCCACTTCGCCATTGGGTGGTAGTAGGATCTATTTTTTCTTCGTCTATACTCTGGGACTCTGATCTCTCTTCTATTCAGGTTAAATATTTTTGCTAACTATAACTATATTAGGTTCTCGTAACGACTTTTCCCGGAGAGCCCCTTCATTTCGGATGGTTGCCTGCTTCACCAGAAGACTTCGAAGATACTCTCTGATCTATTCCCGAGAACTTGTGTTCATTTATTTTGCAATCCCTTAACACCGTTGAATCCTTATGGATAACTGCGTACGCTCGCCGTTCTTACTTCCACCCCTAGTTGTTCTTATTATTACAAGATACCCGAAAGTATTCACTGACTTTCGAGAATCCTTTTTTTACTGCCTTGCAGCTCTTTTCTGCCTGAATAACCCTACGAATAATTCCTAACACTTATTGGGGATTCGTTCATCCCCAGTTGATCATATGTCTCACAAAATTCTTCAAATGCAATTCGATCTACCGAAGATCCTCTGCAGCCTAGTGCTCCTGTAAGTCTTGTATGCCTATATTATGGTTAAATCCATATGCCCGGCAATATTCATTAACATCCTTTGTCATCGTCATCCTGAGCCTATTGATTCATTATGTTATGATTGCTCGCAATCATTAGTCGAACCCTGAAATTTGACCTTCCTGCTCATACGTCATTCTGGATGTGAGTTGGTTCTCGGCCAAGCATGTTGTAATTGATTGTCCACCTAGTTCCCTTCAACTTGAACGTCGAATTATTCAGATGCTTCTATAATCCGATGCCTTTGAACTATTTCTTTTTCTGGTTGAGCATTGATACTCACACCAGATTCGTTGTGGTCCGCCATATCCTTTGGTGGATCATTATCTAACCGTTCTTGCCTATTCTCAAATCCTTGAGTTCTTCCCCTGATACATAATGCCTTTGATAAATTGTATCCTCTGCTTATTTTCAACCATGCTCTGCTATTGAGCTGATGTTATATGCACTGGAACTTAGTGGTATATGTTCCTAAGATACACCTACGGGTTGAACTTATGCCTTCCCTAATCCGTGTGAACTCTAAAGAGATGTGAGTCATACTCTTCTAGTGCTTCACCAGATAAATCTTTCGCACTACAATTTCTTCGAAAATGAGGAGTGAACGAAAGGTTATGCATTGAAGAAGTGGGAATCGACCTTGAACCTTTGTGTTCATGCCCATGGACCCGATGCAGAACTTATCATGGAAGCTGCTCGTAAAAATAATTACCCCTTGATATAAGTTCATCTGGTATCGGTGAATTGATCCTTCACAACGGTGGTTCCGACCATGATTGCTCTTCTTTGGTCCCATTTCTTGGACAAGTTAAATCACTTGTCTTCTGCAGGTCAATACGCCTGCCCAACCTCTATTATGATCTACCTTCGAGTATTACCCCTGGTATCTCGAGGATATCATGCCATTCCACTACTCACTACTAGGAAAAAGGCTATAGATGGAATTGACACTAATGGCGCACCAGACATGTGGTGCGCCATTACTATATACTAATGGCGCACCATGTGTTGGTACGCCACTAGTGTCCAAATACTAATGGCGTACCACATCCGCGGGTGCGCCATTAGTAAAAAAAAATTTAAATTTTTTCAAAACTACTAATGGCGCACCGTGGGAGTGGTGCATTACTAGTTGAACTAGTAATGGCGCACCACATCCACGGTGCGCCATTAGTAAAAAAAAATTTAATTTTTTTTTATTTTTTTTTCAAA
>NC_057809.1:4244853-4252269 GCF_018294505.1 Triticum aestivum | reverse complement strand
AAAAAAAATAAAAGAAAATGATGAAAATGTCAAAAAAAATAGAAGAAAATAAGTTTCCCATGTGATATGTGGTCTAGTTGTTGGGAAAATTTGCAAATATGAATTTCGACTTCATTTGCAAAATCTCTCGAGAATTTGTAAAAATGGACATAACTTTTGCATACTAACTCGGATGAAAAAGTTTTTTATATGAAAAATCATCTACTCGAAAAGTTACATCCGAATTTAACGGGGAGAACCCCGTTAAACATTTTCAAAATCCTCAAAAACCTAACAGAAAAAAATGATACGGGGCTTTTAAGATCTGGAGAGGCAAAAAAATTCAAAAAAATTCAAACTTACTAATGGCGCACATACCCATGGTGCGACATTACTATCTTCCCGCCTTCAAAATTCAAAATAAGTAAAAAAAATAAAAAAAGTTACTAATGGCGCACCTGCCCATGGTGCGCCATTAGTATCTTCCCGCCTTCAAAATTCAAAATAAATCAAAAAAATAAAAAAAGTTACTAATGGCGCACCTGCCCGCGGTGCGCCATTAGTATGCCGTATATATGGCTGGCCATGGTCCTCTCCTCCTTATCTCTTCATTCCACCTCTCCTACACTCCATGTCCTCCTCTCCTCCACTCCATCTTCCCTTCTCTCCTCCACCATACTACCCTCCTCCTCTCCGGCGACCTCCTCCTCCTCCTCCTCTCCGGCGACCTCCTCCTCCTCTCCAGCGAACTCCTCTCCGGCAAAAGAACACGGCAAAAGAACGTACAAGATCCAAAAACAGGAACAAAATTTGAAATAATGTTGTGCCAAAAAACAAGCAAAAAAACGAGCAAAAAATGGGCAAAAAATCACGATCCAGATCCAGATTCAAAATTCAAAAAATAGCAATGGCGCACGGTGGGGGTTAGATGGTGCGCCACTACTATTTTCCCGCCTTCAAAATTCAAAAATATAATGGCGCACCGATGGCCTATACTAATGGCGCACTGCCTGGTGCGCCATTAGTAATAAATACTAGTGGCGTGGTACTAATGGCGCACCAGTGGTGCGCCATTAGTAGGCAAAACCGGTGCGCCATTAGTAGGCCTTTTCCTAGTAGTGACTGATACATCTCCGTCATATCTATAATTTTTGACTGTTCCATGCCAATATTTTACAACTTTCATATACTTTTTGGCAACTTTTTATACTATTTTTGGGACTAACATATTGATCCAGTGCCCAGTGCCAGTTCCTGTCTGTTGCATGTTTTTGGTTTCACAGAATATCCATATCAAACGGAGTCCAAATGGGATAAAAACGGATGAAGCTTATTTTTGGAATATTTGGAAAATCTGGGAAAAAGATCAACGCGAAACGGTGTCCGAGGTGGCCACGAGGCAGGGGCCCACGCCCTCCCCAGGAGGGCGCTCACCCCACCCTCGTGGGCCACCTGTAAGGCGGTTGATGCCCTTCATCGGCCGCAAGAAAGCTGATTTTTGGAAAAAAATCACGGCGAAGGTTTCAATCCAATCGGAGTTACGGATCTTCGGATATAAAAGAAATGGTGAAAGGGCAGCAGAACAGAACGCAGAAACAGAGAGAGACAAAGAGACAGATCCAATCTCGGAGGGGCTCTCGCCCCTCCCACGCCATGGAGGCCAAGGAGCAGAGGGGAAACCCTTCTCCCATCTAGGGAGGAGGTCAAGGAATAAGAAGACGAAGGGGCCCCCTCTCCCCTTCTCTTCCAGTGGCGCCGGAACGCTGCCGTGGCCATCATCATCATCGCAATCTTCACCAAAAACTTCACCGCCATCATCACCAACTCTTCCCCTCTCTATGCAGCGGTGTAACCTCTCTCTTACCCGCTGTAATCTCTACTTAAACATGGTGCTCAACGCTATATATTATTTCCCTATGATGTATGGCTATCCTATGATGTTTGAGTAGATCTATTTTGTCTTATGGGTTATTTGATGATCAAGATTGGTTTGAGTTGCATGTTTTATTATTCGTGCTGTCCTATGGTGCTCTCCGTGTCGCGCAAGCGTGAGGGATTCCCGCTGTAGGGTTTGCAATATGTTCATGATTTGCTTATGGTGGGTGGGGTGAGTCACAGAAGCACAGACCTGAGTAAGTAGGTTGTTTGCGTATGGGATAAAGAGGACTTGATACTTTAATGCTATGGTTGGGTTTTACCTTAATGATCTTTAATAGTTGCGGATGCTTGCTAGAGTTCAAATCATAAGTGCATATGATCCAAGTAGATAAAGTATGTTAGCTTATGCCTCTCCCTCAAATAAAATTGCAATAATGATTACTGGTCTAGTTATTGATTGCCTATGGACAAATAACTTTCTCGTGACAAAAAGCTCTTTACTAAAACTAATTTAGTTGTGTCTTTATCTAAAGAGCCCCTAGCTTTTATTTACTCTCTCTCTTTATATTCTTGCAAACCTATCCAACAACACCTACAAAGTACTTCTAGTTTCATACTAGTTCTAGGTAAAGCGAACGTTAAGCGTGCGTAGAGTTGTATCGGTGGTCGGTAGAACTTGAGGGAATATTTGTTCTACCTTTACCTCCTCATTGGGTTCGACACTCTTACTTATCGAAAACTGTTGCGATCCCCTATACTTGTGGGTTATCAAGACCTTTTTCTGGCGCCGTTGCCGGGGAGCAATGGTGTGGCGTGAATATTCTCGTGTGTGTTTGTTTGCTTTATCACTAAGTAATTTTTATTTTCTGTTCTTAGTTGTTCTTTATCTTTAGTTATGGATATGGAATACGAAATACCAAAAAAATTAGGTGTACTTGCACTAGTAGAAAAAGGGTCAAACGTGAAGCACATTAGTCCCGGTTTGTATTTGAGCCGGCACTAATGTATACATTAGTGCCGGTTCCAACGGCTAGCCGGGCCGCTTTCATTAGTACCGGTTTGTGGCGAACCTTTAGCATCGGTTCGTGCCACGAACCGGTACTAATGAGAGTGGTGGCAGGATGTTGTCAGATTGGGGCCCCTCCAGCCCCTTTAGTACCGGTTCTTGGCACGAACCGGTACTAAAGGTCGTCCTACATAAACCCTTCATCCACCTGAGCTCGCTCTGTTCTTCCCCTTTCCCCTCTCCTCTCTGTTCTTCCCCTCTTCCTCTCGAGCTCATCACACATTTTGCCCAAAATTTGTCAAGATTTCAAGGCCCCCATCCATTCAAATGATCACAAAGGTTAGCAACTTTGTCCTTTCATCTCTCATTGCTAGATTAGCTCTTGCTATGCTTTATATAGTGATTAATTTGTGAGTTTAGTAATCTGGGAGGATATATATATATATATGTGTGTGTGTGTGTGCTAGTATTTGATTTATATGCAATTTGAGGTCAAAAATAACACTTAGTTTGCATATGTAGGTGTGGTTTACTTAGTGCCTTCTAAATCTCTGTCGTAACCACCGTCGATCGCCTACACCGTCCCGTCGTCGGCACCACCTTGTGGTGAGCCTCTTGTTCATGAAATTTTATATAAAAATTGATGTTTGTGTGATTTGGATATATAGTTACTCGTATAATTATCTTACCCGTACGTTGTTTGTTATACATATAGTGCCATGGTTTTGATATCCGTCCCCGTCGGCCCTCATCCTTGTTATGATTCGGATGTGGTATATATATATATTCTCTTTTAAAACTAGTTGCATTTCGTGTTTATGATAAATTATGCCCATCAAGTTGACATAGATATTTTTTCTAGGAGGCATGTGAACCGGAAATTCCAACCGACCCTATTGTCGAGAGGTTAAATTTAGCTGAAAGAGAAAACGAGTACTTGAAAGAAAAATTGAAAAGAATTGAGGGGCAGAAGATGGAATTGGAGTTGCATGTTGCCGATGTCGTCGATGATCACAAGATCAAGATGGAGAAAATGCGCTTGAAGATTAGAAAGATTAGAAAATATGCCATCGATAGTGAGGCTTGGTATCATTATGCCGTTGGATCAATTGTTACCTTAGTTGCGATCTTGATCGCATTTGTTGTTGCATTTAAATGCTTTAGCTAGAGAGTTATTTGTTTGTTGCATTTGAGTGTTGATGAAATTTATGTATGAACTTTATGTATGAACTTGTATTAATTTGGTCTATTCGGTGTTGTGTAATGAAGATGAGCCGGCAATGGATGTACGATGACCGATGCTCTCCCTAGTTCGTTGAGGGCGTGCATACTTTTCTGCTTGCGGCTGAGGCAAACAAGCAGGCAGATGGTTTTATGCCTTGTCCATGTGCTGGCTGTAAGAATGGTCACAATTACTCTACGTCAAGAACCATTCACGTCCACCTGTTTGTGTCCGATTTCATGCCCCACTATAATGTTTGGACCAAGCACGGAGAAAGAGGAGTTATGATGGAAGACAATGAATAAGAAGAGGGCGACGACAGCTATCCTGGCCATGGGTTCCCTGAATACGATGATACAACAATGGGGGATGAAGATGAGCCGGTAATGCGGGAAGAAGCTGAGCCGGCAATGCGGGAAGAAGCTGAAGAAGAGGCATCAGATGAGCTCGTTGATGATCTAGGTCGGGCCATTGCCGATGCAAAGAGAAACTGCGCAAGTGATTTGGAGAAGAAGAAGTTGCAGCGCATGTTAGAGGATCACAAAAAATTGTTGTACCCGAATTGCGTAGGTGACAAGAAAAAGCTGGGCACCACACTGGAATTGCTGCAATGGAAGGCAGAGAATGGTGTATCTGACAAGGGATTTGGAAAGTTGCTGGTAATGATAAAGGATATGCTTCCAAAGGACAACGAATTGCCCGAGAGTACGTACGAAGCAAAGAAGGCTATCTGCCCTCTAGGGTTAGAGGTGCAGAAGATACATGTATGCCCTAATGATTGCATCCTCTACCGCGGTGAGTACGAGGATTTGAACACTTGCCCGGTATGTGGTGCATTGCGCTATAAGATCAGCCGCGATGACCCTGGTGATGTCGAGGGCGAGCGCCCCAGGGCGAGCAGGCATCTGGTGATCATCACATGTTTTAAATGAGTTGAAGATATATTAACGAATCGATCTTTCTTCTTTCAGCCATCCGGATCGAGCAAATCTTCAGGCAACAGGACGAAATGAGGCCCGAACAAAAAGTTGAAGGAGGGCGTAAAGTACAATATCGAGGCAATCAGACCTAATGGCGAACCATTAGCGCCTAAGAAGATTGCGAACAAGTTCGTTCGTCAGTGCGGAGTTCTTGTGAAGGACCAACTCCCGATCTCCCTTCAGGAATGGAGAGAGCCAGCAAAGCCACGTCCAAATGTTACTTTTGTCGACGACAGACAAAAAAACTGCTTTGGGATACTCTCATGGAACATTTCACCCTACCAGATCATTTCACAGATGCAGATGTGGAGAAATTCAAGGATGCCGCTCTTAGGAAGATGACGGTTGCATTCAAGAACCACAAGAATCGTGTATGGGACAAGTACATCAAGGATGGAAGGAAGACTCCAGTATTCGAGGGAACACTAGAGAATCAAAGTGCTCATTGAGACGATTTCGTGAAATTCAAGGATTCAGAATTAGCTAAGGAACGGTCGAGAATAAACACGAAGAATGCCGAAAAAAGGATAAGTTCCATAAGCTGGGGCCAGGTGGCTACGCGGTGGCAATGCCTAAGTGGGATAAGTCTGAGAAAGAGATGGAGGATGCAGGTGTCACTCCGGTTACTAAGAGCTGGCCCCCCAGGTGCAGGACTTGGTTCTATGCGCATGGGGGGGAGTTGGACCCGAAGACAGGCAAAGTTTTGACGAAGGCATGTCTGAACGGAGCCGACGATAAGATACTTGTTGCAATAGAAGAGGCTCGAACGGGGGTGTTCCAGCCCAACAGAGAGAACGACGAGCTTACCCGTGCCCTGGGAAATCCTGAACACCCGGGAAGAACACGAGGCAAGGGCGCTATTCCGTGGTATGAGGGGTTTTCGTACTGGAACGCCGACTACAGAACCCGTGCGAGAAGGAAGATTGCGGAGGAGAAGCAGAGGAAGATGGAGGAGGAGAAGAGGAAGCTGGACTATGAACGCCTTCAAGGCCTAGAATCAGCGCACGCGGACTTGGCAGTCAAATTCCAGCGGCAGTAGGAGCAGATCGACTCACTTAGCCAGCAAAGGGGGTCTCAGCAGCTGCAGCAGCTAGCGGATGATCCAGCATTGGATACCACCGCCCCATCCATGCCGAGAAGCAGCGTGGGTTCCGCCCCGTTTGACGCAATGCTGGATAGATACCCCGTGGTTGACATCACGGAGAACACTAACTGCGAGCTACACTTCAAAATTAAGAACATATCCTTGAAGGTGGCGGACGGTGCTGCTTATACAAATTCCCCCGATGCAACCTTCCATTGCAACCCAATTCTAGCAGGCTATGCTCGTGTCGTGGTTGATGAGGTGGTGGACCAATATTCAAGGTTAGAGCTTGACATTCCTGGAGGTGACGAGGAGCACACACTCGGAGAGGCCAAACATCGTATCATCCTATGGAGAAAGGATTGCATCGTCTTTCAAAGGCCACCGACACCGCGTCACCCGACTCCTCGTCGAAGTCCGCCACCGAGTCAGCAGACTCCCGCTCCTCCAAGTCCGGCAAAGTGTCAGGCCACTCCTCCTCCAAGTCCGACACAGCGTCAGACGTCCACTCCTCCTCCAAGTCCGGCACAACCTCAGGCCACTCCTCCTCCAAGTCCGGCACAACCTCAGGCCACTCCTCCTCCAAGTCCGGCATAGCTTCAGGCCACTCCTCCTCGTCCAACTCAGCCCCGTCAGCCATCTCCGCCGCCTCAGCAATCGCAGAAGAGACACCCCGCAGCTATGGTGCGTAGCGGTATGAGTCGAGGTCATAGTACAGGAAGTACAGGCGGAGGCAAGCGATATAAATATGGTCCAAACCTCACTACTCCTCTTCCTGAGAGGGCTTACGACAGGACCCAGGAGCAAACCAATGCCATAGTGCGGGCAGCAGTCGACGCCCATTTTGGACAGAAACCGCCACCGCCGCCAAGGGAGAAAGTGCCTGTGGAAAAGATTGAGCACTTCATTCGTATGGCTCAACCACCAACTCCTAAGCCTGTTGACACAGACTATGAGCGCCACATCAGGAAGTTAAATCGAGCACGTCTACAGAAGGAGGCGAGCTCAAGCTCGAGCAAACAACAAGGAGCTGTCAAAAAATGCGGGAAAACCATTGCCCAGCTGGGAGAACAGGCGGCACAATCGACCCCCCCCCCACCCGCTTGTTGTGCCAACAACACGTACAGTACGCGCGCCCAATATTATTGTGGGCAAACAGTTTACGTTCCCGAGCTGGGCGATGTTGTAATAACCCAGGAGCATATAATGCAGGCTGAAATTCTCAACATCGTTGTTGGACAACTCCTCGAGATTGAGCCCATGCCTG